>NC_091119.1:83105773-83405773 GCF_040183065.1 Periplaneta americana
TCTCTCCTCGCTGTCGGCAATGTTTACTTCACCTATCAGACATTATAGGACGAAGTATAGAAAGGGTATCCTTTCTACTGGAATCATGTCGTGTTATTCCTGAAGATGGAGACTGAGCATTGACGCAAATGTCAAGTACCCGTCATTGGAAAAAAAAAAAAGTAACACTGAAATCAACGGCTTCAGTATAATTATATCGTCGTAAATCGTTGTACTCAGATCGGTCACGTGGTCTTCGTTATTTGTAATGACGTCAAAGTGTACAATACCCTTCTCACCTTTCTCCATTTGAAGACAAAAGCAGACCTAACCTTCGAAACTTGAGAGCTTTTATATATAGTGTGTCTTATTCATTTCCTTATCGGTAAGTAGCTCTCATTCGTTCTACTCACAACTGCTAAACTTATTATTTATACCTGTAAATTAAATTAATCTACCTATTGTAGATATTAATAATGTGTTATATGTGATACTGGCTGGAAGGTGACTAAATAGGGTCCTTTTGAGACATAAAATTCTAAGAGCATTGTGGTCGTTTGTGAATGATTTTTGAGTTATTCATACAAATGAAAGGCAACAGATAGGAACATTGCAATGCGTGTTCACGTAACAATAGCGGTTGAGTTGCAAAATTATGCACGTAACTGCACGAAAGTTAACGCGTAACAGAGACACATTGTTGGCTATACAGTACAATTCCTCCTTCCCGCTTAAGTATTTTTTCCGACTTCTAATTCATTGAATGCACAGTTGCCACGTCTTCTGTCACATACTTTGTTACGATTGCCACGTTTTTCCAGTCACGCTATCGTTCACTTTGATACAGATCTCCAATGGAATTACGATTAAACAGTCAATGTTACAAAACAAAGCAATAAGAGACATTTGTTGATATTTTCTCTACAAAAAAGTCTCCAACATCACCTCTCCAGCATCTTCAGTTTTCCTGGAATATGCATTCCAAAATACAACTAAAACTGCTACTTTTCTCGAAACTCATTCACAAATTGACAATCCACAATGACAGCAGACAGTTATGTTTAAGTGACTGCACTGATATATAAGAAAATTCAGTCCCCTTCCACTCTGTATATTTTTATTATTCTTATGTGTTTTACATCACAAAGCTACATTGCTGATGTAAGATCTATGAAATACAATAAATGAAAAGAAACTCCGCAGTGTATTACGAGCTTCTCTTACGCGTCTCACTATGGAAGCTGGCTAAAATGAAGTTCTGAGGTAACAATAAGATAAAACGGATAAATATAAAGCAGTTGAACTCATCTAGTATCTACGGAAGGGGGTAAGTTCCCTGTTGTGTTCTGACGGATAGTACGCCCAAGAATTTCTTTTGTGGTATTAGCGTAAATAGAATTTATGTTTTTCGGTTTACTACACAACGACGACTATTTCTCAAGTAGTCATTAATTCTGTCTTACAAATACAAAGCAACTTTGCAGATAATTTTGCAATTTTCAAGGATCTTAATGTGCATATTGCATAGTCTTATTAGAAAACTATGGACAGAAACATAGGAGGAGGCGCCGTATTCTGACCCACGAAATTAGAAACGATATAACATGACGTAATGCAGTAGCGGGCAGCATGTCGGAAGGCGGTAAGACAGTGAAATATTCGCCTTGCAGTAATAAATCAATTGGCACACTCTACTTCACCAACAAAGGAAACGTTTAAGCTGCACCTCTTTTGAACAAAGCTATCAGAGAATTCGAGAAGTATCTGACGTCTTTGGACGAATGAGAGAGATCTATGATGAGTTGTGGACAATACTGAGTTCAAGCCTTGGAGGACATTTTAAGGGTTTCCTATGAAAATAGGCCTAAATAGAAATTTTCTCGAACATAAACGTGATGTAATTTTAAAACAATGGGAAGTCGGAACTATGTTTATGTGAACTTTTTTATTGTTTCCAAGTGAAATCGATTGCAAAAGTATTTTCGACGCGCTATGATGCGCTCCATAAATGTGTAATGGCGGTAGTTATACGAAGTTTCGGAATGTAGAGGCGACACGGTGCAGGTAATCAGACTGTGAAGTGCAACTAAACTTATATTACAATTTTCAATGTTAGTGAAGCATATCTGTACGGACGTTTCGCATAACGGATACGATTTCATTCAGAAAATGGCTTTCAAGCCTCCGTCGCCTTTACCTAAAAGAGTTTAATTAGAGTTGACTAATTGATTAAGTCAAAACAATCCTGCTGAAAGCGGAGATTTCAATCAAATTATAGGATAGCAAGACGAGAATTATCTGCATCACTGATCAAAATGATCGGACGTGGAGACGGTAGCATTAACCAAATTAATCAGTGAAAACCATGTGCACACAATCGGATGTATTGCTCAATTACTCCACATTAAACAAGATTATTCAGAAGTGTGATCCCTCTCCAAATTTTACCTGGCTTGTATTCATTTATGTTGAAGTTATTAACATCGTTAACGTATTGTTTTACTTCTAAGGCTACTGTCTCTCTTCTATATAGCCATGGTCCAAAACTTCTTGTTTTATTTCGTAGCTGGGATAAAGATAAAGATAACCTCATTACTGGCAGTGAAGGCTCACATGAAAGCAGGATGTTAAGGTTCACACTTTTTCTAGACAATAGTAATAGGGCTGTCAGTCCTATGTGCTTGCCGGCTTTACTCCCAAGGAAATACACCTACAGTAGTATCATGGTCTAGTATATACAGTCACGAAACTCGATACGTAGGGAATATACATCCATAGACAGTTGCTAACCACTAGGATCGCGACAATCGCCTCATCACAGACAATGCGAAACAGTACCGGCACAGTCTATTGTTCCTAGTACCCTCAACAACCAAGCTTCGTGACTGTACATACCTGATTGTGGTAGTACTTATTTCTGTTATAGGCTGAGTTACAGTCTTGGTGCACTGGATTGCTCCCATCTACCATCCAGTCCACTAACTCCCATCGATATTGCCATCTATCTGCAGACACCTTCACCATGTAAACTGGCATTCAAAGATACCTGACCGCCTGACCCCTACGAATCGATAGTAATGTTTGTTCGTTTAAGTATTATGCCTTAGTTATTACTTCTAAGAATAGATGGCACACATGATCACATATGCTCACTGCTCTGCATATGCTCACAATGCGCCCTCAATTGATTTTGTAGTATAACTAGAGATAATAACGACAGGTAAAATAATGAAGATGCGTACAACATATTGCACTTCTTGAACACACCCAACTCTTTCTCAGTAGTTCTCCTGTTTATACTAAATACGAAACTGTATATAGAGGATTCCACTTTAAGAAAATAGCACTGAACATATGGAGGCTGTTCCATCAACTATTTATAAGTATTTTTCTTGAGAACTCGGAATTAATTAGTTTCATTTAATTCATAAAACATAATTTCATTGAGAACTAGATCGATTTCAAGTGTTAAAATTTTGTTACACCTCTAAAATTACCATATATTTAATTTACGAATAACGGGGTAACAGTTAAATTTATGGAATAGTCTTCCGCTCTCTTGACGAAGATCTCCGCTGAAAAACTTAACAGACAAGTAGGGGTAGTACAGTCAAGGCTAAAATTTCACACTGCTAAAACACGCTTGTTTGAAGAAGTACACAAAATTTAACTGTCAGCAAAACAACAAAGGCATTAGGTATGTATCTTAGGTTCTTGTTTGATTATGTGTGAAGTTAATAACGGAAAAATTGTGCTTTAGGGTAAACATTGGTAATTTCGTGGCAGTGGCTATTTCGAGATACTTTTTCTTTGCTCTTTCGTGAACTAACCACTGATGTTACAAGATTAAAATTTCCGCCAAGGCATTGCACATATTATCCGGTTTCCAGAAACAAACAGCTACGCGTTTTATGACTATTGTAGCTGCTTCAGTGAGCTTTTATATTTGGAGAGAGCAAGTTAGCATCGAATTCTCAGGCGTACAACTTTGTGGATGTTTGTAATTACATTACAGGCTTATTACTAAAGGTAAGCATATGATATTTGGTACAATGATTTATTATATCTTCATGAAATTTTAGAAAATGTTTTTGGAATTTTAGATACAGCTGTAGTCGCCATATAGGCTTAGCTTTACTGATAGAAATCTTAGCTGTTTCAGGCGAAATTTTGTTGGGCATTAAGCGTTACATTTTATACTATTTTAAAAATTGTATTACAATACGAATTTTAGAAATCTGAAGATAAGATGTGATACCAAAAGAGAAAAGGGGGATGCAATGAGTTCAGTGTACCTTCTGTTTGATTTGTTATCACGCTAAGTGCCAATGATAAGTGTTGGATGACTTACTTGCAAGAATTGTGACAGAAGATGAAACATGGCTCCACCATTTTGGACCGGAGACAGAGGCAGACAATGGAGTGGCATCATGCAAATTCACCAAAGAAATACAAATTCAAAAGTGCACCTTCGGCAGGAAAAGTTATGTCTACTGTGTTTTTTGATTCAGAAGGATTCTTGCTTGTGGACATCATGCCACACGGAACCACCATTAATTCTGACGCGTATGTGGCAACTCTCAAAAAACTTCAAGCTCGAGTGAGTCGTGTTCGACGACATCGGGAGAAGCAGGATGTTCTGCTATTGCACAATGCACAGCCATATGTCAGTCACAAGACCACAGACCAGATCAGAAAATTCGGATAGACAACACTGAAACAACCGCCTTACAGTCCTGAACTGGCACCGTGCGATTACCATCTCTTTGGTAAACTGAAGGATCCCTTCGCGGAACGAGGTTAGAAGATGACTCCCTTGTGCACGCTGCTAAAGACTGGCTCAGACGTGTTGGTTCAGACTTTTACCATGGTGGTCTACAGGCCCTCGTTCCTAGATTACGTAAGGCAGTTGAAAGGGACGGAGATTATGTGGAAAAATGGCATTTTGTTCCTAAAGGATGTATCTACATTCTGTGAAAATATCAAAGCTGTAGGATAAAAATAAAATTTTTAAACAAATGTTATGCATAACTTTTGAAGTTACCCTAGTAATATAGACTATAGTAAAGCCCGTAATAAAAGTGTTCACCTTTCAGGGCAAAGAAGATCCCTTTTCAATTCCAATTTTTACTTTGATTTCATTCTTATTATGTGTTGATATGTATTTCTATGTTTTCTTGCTATGAATATTAGACGGAATTACTATGTTTGAAGTCTTGTAACAATAAATGAGAATTTCATTTGACTTTAATCAATTTTTCCACAATTTATTCTTCTATCTCTCACGAAATTATCAATGTAATATCACGAAATTACCAAGGTTGTCACGAAATAACCAACCGTTTAGCTGAAGTTGTAAAAGTGGTTTTTGGCACTTGTTCAAGAACGTGTCCAACCTTTTATGTCTCAGATTTGTACAGCAAATTATCGTCTTCAGGATGAAAAAATCGGAATAAAGTTATATTTACACATTTGCATTTTAAATTAATTTTCATAAAATTATCACGAAATTACCAATGTTTACCCTACGTAATCCTACATTTGTATTATAAGCACTTCTTAATTAACATTTTTAATAACGGAAAACGCATGCTGCACATAAAATCATATTTTTATTACAAGCGCTTCTTAACATTTTTAATAACGGAAAAGTGTGCTGCATATAATCTTAATTTTGTATCATAAGCGCTCCGTAACATTTAATAACGGAAAACGTTTGCTGCAAATAATTTTAAATTTGTATTGTAAGAGTTTCTTAACATTTTTATTAACGGAAAAAGTGTGCTGCACATAATCTTAAGTCTCTATTATATGCACTTCTTAACCCAATAAAATAAAATTTTTATTATTATTATTATTATTATTATTATTATTATTATTATTATTATTATTCAAATACTTGGGGTGTACTATAAGCAGTAACATGAACTGCTGTCAAGAAGTCAAAAGGAGAATAGCAATGGCAAAGGAAGCTTTTAATAGAAAAGGGACCTCTGGAGAAAGAAGTAAGGAAGAGACTAGTCAAGTGCGTTGTGTGGAGTGTACCATTGTATGGGACAAACATAGACATTATGACGAAGTGAAGAGAAGCGAATAGAAGCATTTGAAATGTGGATATGGAGAACAAAGGGCGGACGCAGGATTTTTTTCGGGGAGGGATTGGAGGAGATAGTAAAAATGGAATAGTAAAAATGGAATAATGAGAAATAAGTTTATATACTCACAATTTGTTTCCGAGTCACAAACATTTACGAGTTGGCCTGAGTAGCGTAGTCGGTATAGCCTTCTGTGCTCGAAGTTGCAGGTTCTATCCCAGCACAGTTCGATGGCATTTAAGTGTGCTTAAATGTGACAGGCCTCATATCGGTAAATTTATTGGCATGTGAAAGAAGTCCAGCGGGAAAAAATTCTGGCACACCAGTGACGCTGATATAACCTCGGCAATTGCGAGCGTTGTTAAATAAACCACAATTTTTAAATTTTAATATTTACAATGACTGCAATACAAAAACAATGACAGTGATATTTACAGAAGAAGGTGACGAGGCTTCTTAGACATTTCATCCAGTACTTCATAAGCTGTTATTTCTACATTTTTATGTATATACATCAAGGCCAGTCCATTTAATCTGTCTGCTCCTCAAGTAAGTCTTCAAACACCGAAATGTTGAGAACGACCGTTCTGTAGTTGCTGTAGTTACAGGCAATGTGCAGAAAAGTTTTAGCGCCTTGTGAGTGCAGGGAAAAATAATTTCATTGCACCTGTTGAAAGATGATATAAAATCAGTAGGCATTAGGTGAAGATTTTTCTGATCAAGGAAATTTCTTCTCTACATCTTCAATTCATTGAAGAAAGACTCTGGTGATGCATCAGCATCATTGGGCCATTGATTTACTACGCCTGAACAGCAGTTTCTAAATCTTCATCTGATGCTCGCACTATGTTTTTAGGCAACAAAGTTTGTGTATGGACTTTAGGATTCCCTTATGATTTAAATCCTGTCCTTGAGCTGACTAATGAAATAATCTAAGAAGGGAAGAAGAATTGAAAGCCTAAAATACTCTTTAGGACTCTTTGTCTTGAAGTTAGAATGCTGTGTTTGTCTCCCTGCAGTTCTTGCAATTTCCAGAGTAATTCCAGTAAGTTCAGCAACACTTTTTGTCTTTAGGTTCACTGGCTGATAATTTAAACGAAAATCTTCCGGTTCTCTTTCTAGATTCTCACATAGTTCAATGCATGTCTTAAGGTCCATCTGTTCTGACTGTAGTAGACTGGCTAAACCATGTGACAGGCTAAAAACAAGGCTAGCTACAATCATACACACCAAAAATTTTGGTTTCTGTATGGCTTATATTACGATGTACCGAAGTACATATGATAATATTTCAGTGCAGAAATTCTGTGTCATCATATGATGATGGGAGAGTGGAACAGAGAAAAATTCTCTCCGGCACCAGGATTTGAACCCGGGTTTTCAGCTCTACGTGCTGACGCTTTATCCACTAAGCCACACTGGATTCCTATCCCGATGTCGGATAGAATTCTCTCAGTTTAAGCTCCACTTCTTGGGTTCCCTTTAGTGGCCTAACCTCATGCACTGCGTCATAAAGATGTATGACAATGGCACAATGTCCATACATGTGCAGAGGTGCATATCATGATATGCGAAAAATAATCACTTTGTGATTTAAGATGGTGCTTATTCTGTCGGATCCTGGCCACTTAGTCACTCATAACGAGTTATATTATTAGTCCTCTTGCGTTGCATCTGGTAGTAAGTGTCAGAGAACAGTGGTACTCTCCAGCGGGCAGTGGATCAGAGTTGCGAAGCAGAGGCAAGAAAAATCCCAGATATAGGGATTTCTTTCAATGCAAAAATACATTTATTTAATATTTTAGCAAAGAGAATTTACGTGGAAAACCCGCTAATTCCTATGTAAATTCATGAATTAAAATCAATATTATTTTTGTTTCTTGTTTCGTATTTTTTCTTAAAATTTCGGGAGGGGATATATCCCCTTAATCCCCCCCTTGCGTCCGCCCCTGATGGAGAAGGATGGAGCGTGTGAAATGGACAGACAGAGTAAGAAACGAAGCTGTGTTGGAGAAAGTGGATGAAGAAAGAATGATGCTGAAACTGATCAGAAAGAGGAAAAGGAATTGGGTCACTGGTTAAGAAGAAAGTGTCTTCTGAAGGATGCACTGTAAGGAATGGTGAACGGAAGAAGAGTTCGGGGCAGAAGAAGATATCAGATGATAGACGACATTAAGATATATGAATCATATGCGGAGACAAAGAGGAAGGCAGAAAATAGGAAAGACTGGAGAATGCTGGGTTTTCAGTGAAATACTTGCCCTTATTATTATTATTATTATTATTATTATTATTATTATTATTATTATTATTATTATTATTATTGTTGTTGTTGTTGTTGTTGTTATTATTATTATTATTATTATTATTGTTATTATTATTATTATTATTATTATTATTAGTAGTAGTAGTAGTAGTAGTAGTAGTAGTAGTAGTAGTAGTAGTAGTAGTAGTAGTAGTAGTAATTGCAGTAACGTTTTAGATCCCTAAAACTGTATTTTAATACCTACTTTCGATCATTATGGAGCCTAGTTGAGATGTCTAAAAGTTGGTTAATGGTCTAAATATCCGAAGTCTAGTTATAATATATAATGTATGTTTTTGCAAGCATCATTATGACATTAATAGGTTTTTTTATCATTTCAATGGATTCAACTTACCTATCTTGTGCGATAAACTTGCTAGAACGCTGTACGTATTAGGAAGAGAGTGAGATACAGATACTATACCTCATTCGTTCTACTTGCGGCAACAGTGTACTAGCCAAGACCCGTAAGACCAATGCTTTTTTCTTAAGGTGGAATACTCTATAGGGACAATTGTCGATTTCAGAATTTGTAGTTTCCTTTAACTTTAAGGTACGACAAATGAGTGTATGGTAAGTGTCACTATTGAGAACTAGCGGAACTATTTCAAAGTTTATCCATTTGTAAATAATCTTTGGTTTTACGAGTAATTATTTAGTGGTTAGAAAGTTCGCTTACATGTTCAGAAAATTCTATGTCAAATGTCTTTTGAACGCCATGTACTATCCTGACGTGCTTGGGTTTGTGGAACAGTATCTAATCTTTACTTGTCGTGAAAATGAAAAGTAATCCGTCAGAAATTTTTCTTATTTCCTCAAAAATAAAAATCTACTACTCATGTGCAGGGTGCGAATTAACGGGAGGATGGGGAGGATTTTACCCCCTGTTGGAAAATTATTCTCCTCTCATAAATTCATATTAACATCCCTGCCAGAGATAACTTCTATCCCGCTCACAAAATATAATTGTTTTAATACGACTACACTTTATAAAGTATAACGTAAGCAAAGAAAATAATATTGAAGTATTATCATAACCGGCAAGCTGACAACAATCAATAACTTAGGGATTATACATTTTATCTTAAGCCTACTCACGGATATAATTATCATTATGATCAAGATGCAAGACAAGCAACTCAATGCCACCGAGCGTTGAGCCGTATCGAATACAGAGGTAACTTCATTCATTAATTTATTATTCTTACTTCTAATGTTTACATTCCATCACAGTAATGTCAACAACAGCAATAATAAAATAATAATAATAATAATAATAATAATAATAATAATAATAATAATAATAATAATAATAATAATAATAATAATTTTATGTATGGCATTCTCTATCTAGGATTCTATGCCCCTCTCATCAGAAATTCTCATCTTAATTCGCACCCTGCTCATGTGGTTTAAAAAATTACAAATATATTTCAGAGGCACATGTAATAACTTATGAAAATTCTTACTTTCTCAATATGTAAAGAGTAGACGGAAATTGTGATGACACTGCAAAAATATGTAAAAGAATATAAATTCGTATCGTGAGTATGATTTCTGTGTGCTCAATACTAACTCTGCATTCTCGTTGCAAAATATGTGTATAAATATGAGGAAATCATGCAAGTTGTGTCTACGTCCATCTGTGACAAAATATCTTATTTCTAGTTTTTCAAGAAAATAAAGGGATTTTGAACCCTTAACCTGTCTGTGACAGAGATTTTTTTTTAACAATTCGACAGATATTTCATATTCATTAACTACGAATCACTTCATGGGAAATTGATGAAAATTAAGTATAAATATGCCAAATATTTTAGAGAAAACTATGTACAGTGAATATAGATAGACGGCAGTAAAACACTGATATCTCGGTATGATAGATCACGTTACTTATTCAGGAAGCTGGTTCTGTAATGAAGTTAAGGGAGAACCGAAAGAAGACACAAGAAACAACTAATTTCTATGACAATGATTGTAGGAAAGCTAAAAGAGAAGTGGATTAAGCACTGCGGGCTTTTAGACGGTTAGGGAGCGATGAGGGTCGATAAATGCATTATGTACCACACAGGAAGCTGTATAAGGACATTGTATTCGAAAAAAAGGACACAATGGCAATGTAACATAGCGGAAGAAATCAGACAGGTCGCAGAACAAGGGAATGAGATGGAGGTATGGAGATCACTGAAGAAATTGCGCAAGGGCCCATATGTGGGAAACAACATCTCGCCAGAGGCATGGAAGAGCCACTTCCAGGGAGTATACGAGGGGGGTGGGAATTACGTGGTGTAGATTTTAATTTACATTCAGTGCTGCAAGTACCAGAAATTGATATAGACCTATTAGATGCCGAATTTACAGACGACGAGGAGACGAAAACTATAAGTAGTTTAAAAAATAACAAAACACTGAGTATTGATGGGGTACCTTCTGAATTGTTCAAAGAGTGCATTAATATACAGGCAACTACAAGTAAAATCACGAACATGATTAACAAATTTTTTATGGGAGAAAGTTAATTCTATTGAATGGACATCGGCAAGTATATGACCAATCTACAAAAAGGAAAACATGTCGGTACTGATAATTATAGGAGCAGGCGCTTTTACAAAAATGACAAAATTGATTATATATGGGAGACCGAGGAAGTGGATACTTCAATATGATAAGCTCTTTAAATTTCAGGCTAGTTTCAGAGAGGGTTACAGTATAACAGATAACATTTATTTTGGACATATTAAGGCTAAAAGAAATACAGAAGAAGAGGGGAAAACTGCATTGCGCACTTGTGGACTTTAAAAAAGCATTTGATTTATTAAAATGTGAAGAATTGTTGTACAAACTGTGAAAAAAAGGAATGTCGTCGAGAGTGATTAAAGCTATATCAGTAATATACGAGAAAGTGGAGTTTTGTGTAAAGTACGATCGTGACAAAGTTTCGGAAAATGTGGCTATCCGTAGAGGGGTTAGACAGGGGTGCATACTCTCTCCCCTTCTTTTTAATATAGGCTATTCGTAGATGACGAACCAGAGATGGTCGATAAAATCGAATCTGAAACTCCAAATTTAGACGGGTTCTCCATACCTGCACTCTTTTATGCATATGATCTGAATTTGATATCTCTATCATCAATAAATGGACTGCAAAAGGAACCTTACTGCTTGGAGAGTTATTGTAGTCAATGGGGAATGACTGTTAATACAGACAAAACCAAGAAAATTGCTTTTAAAAATGGATCTGTGTATAGCAAGGATGAGACACATATTGGAAAATGTAAAACATTTAATATATTTAGGGGTTACTTTATCAATGAACAGGAGATGGACTAAGCATATTGACATAACGAAACGCAAGTGTGGGGTAAGGAGTGCGGAGTATTGAAATTGACCACTAGAATGCCAGACATTTCAGCAGCAACATTGGAGATAGTATACGGAGCTGTGGTCAGATCACCTATGTTGTATCGGGCGGAAATTTGGGATTGAGAAAATGTTGGAAAATTAAATAAGATACAAACGGATTTCCTAAAACGAATACTTGGCATTGGCAGAAGCACACCAAATTGCGGAGTGTAAAAGGAGTTTGAGCTTCAAAACGAAGCAATTCATATGAAAGACAGTGTGGTAAAATACTGACTTAAAATTAGGGGAGAGTCGGGTAGTATCGGACATCGGGTAATATCGGTCATCGGGTAATATCGGACAGTGAGTTTCTTTCATCTACCACACGATGATAGTACCTGATTGACATGGTTATGTTTCAGTAATGTCGCATAGAGAAACGTAACCATGTCATTCAGGTACTACCATATGGTGGTAGATGAAAAAAACGCACTGTCCGATACTACCCGATGTCCGATACTACCCGACTCTCCCCTATATTTTGGAATAAGTAGCTTTTACGGTCGATTTGCTACAGAGTTCAACAAAGAGAGCAGTGGGAAAAAGGGTAGGTTTATAAATTGCAAAGTAAGCTCCATCGTATAGGAATGGGATGCGTGTGGGAAAAAGGAGAAATAATAGAAGAAATATATGGCGTAATGTGAAGATGCGTTTGAATTGATATCGAGAGGCAAGATATTGAGCTCCAATGCTCGGAAAAATCCTCATTACATTTACAATCGGATCTCATGCTTAATTGGGGGAAGTGTGACTACATAAATTCTTGTAACAAAGACAGTAGAGCAAGTTTAGCGTGGCTATGATTGAGGGATTGAAAGGGTAACAAAATTGTCACCGAAGAAGGAGAGCGCCTCTGTCCATTGTGCGCGAAAAAGGATTCTGGATACACATTTTAGCCCTGTGCGTGTGACGAAATGGAAAATACCTGGAGAAAATATCTACCACCCTCTATGCTAAGTCAGAATAGGGGTTCGCTTGCATGTCTTGATCTCATGGGGAATAGAGAATGCGAACAAAAGATTGGATTGTTCCTCTTGAAGGCGAGACAGCTTAGAACTTCAGCTCTTGAAGTTTATGATGCGAACTGACGAAGGGATAATGGTAACTATCGAATTACACACTTTTATGCCTGTCTGTGTGTTAAGTTAGGATATAGGCCTATTATATAATGTGTTTTGTTTGTGTCATTATCATATTAATCTGTGTGTACTTTTGGAAAGTGGTTGGATCTAATCATAGGTGAGGGGGGGGGGTGAACCCTACACAGTAGGACTTGTTTTGACGTAGGTCAAAAGACGCGTGCATTGGATTTAAGAGAAAATTCTGATAGTGTAGTGCATCTGTATGTATAATATTGCTGAACCTACCTACCTACCTACCTATCTATCTACATGCTAGAAACTTGCATTTTCGAGAAAATCTCTAAATAAATTTTCTCAGTATCGCAATATTTTTATCTATGTTTCGCATGATGTAAAATTAAAATGTGTATGTGTGTATATATGTATGTAATGTTTTATTTAACGACGCTCGCAACTGCCGAGGTTATATTAGCGTCGCCGGTGTCGGAATTTTTGTCTCGCAGGAGTTCTTTTACATGCCAGTAAATCTACTGACATGAGCCTGTCGCGTTTAAGCACACTTAAATGGCATCGACTTAGCCCGGGATCGAACCCGCAACCACGGGCATGGAGCCCAGCGCTATACCAACTGCACCGACCAGGTCGACTATGTATGTATGTATGTATGTATGTATGTATGTATGTATGTATGTATGTATGTATGTATGTATGTATGTATGTATGTACGTATGCCTATGTATGCCTATGTATGTACAATATGTATGTACGTACGTATGTATGTATGTATGTATGTATGTATGTATGTATGTATGTATGTATGTATGTATGTATGTATGTATGTATGTATGTATGTATGTCTGCATAAGGTTGTGTGATCCATCAAAGCAATTCAGCACTCTGTGCCGTTCGAAAATCACGGCGTGGTCAGAGCAATAGCAATGGTGTATTAATATCACTGTACACGAACATGTGAATCACTGCGAGGCTCAATGTGTTACTTCGCATATCGATTAATATAAAGTATATCATGACCATTTTATTTTTATAAGTAATTATCATGATCTTCGGCGGAAAGAAGTATGAGGAAGTCACTATTATACAGAAGCGTTCATTAATATTCCCGGTTGAAGTAGGTATCGACTTGAATTATTATCGTCTTACGAGAACTTCGGTTGAGAAATAAAAGAGATACCGATACATGAAAGGAATTGCAAGCACTATTATTATTTTGTAATCATAATAACATTGATCTTGTTTGTCTAGGCTCTAAATAAACCACCAATTGGTAATAATTTTAGACAATGTCATGTATTTTACGTCTGAGATGACGCGTGGACGAATCGTAGAAATGTGAGGAGTAGGTCGTTCTGTAAATCAGATAGTAAATGCTGTCCAGTGAGTTGTGAGGACTATACAGGTTAGAAGGAAATGTATTACATTAAATCACAGAGGTAATAGATCAAGTCAATGTGAACAAGTTTTGTCAAATAAGTTTTTTGATATGTCTAATAGTTTTGAAAGTATGAAATGTAATGTGATGAAACGCTGCAAAGAATAGCAATGCTCCTTGAGGTCATCGCTTCGTAGTGATGAGTATAACTGCAATCATCCACTCTGTAAGAATTGGGAGAGGAGAATGTAAAGAAAAACGTCGCATCAGATACACTTCGATACTGTACACCATAGCAACACATTATTTAACATTTCTATAAACTTAATTTGTTTTCTAAATTAATTTATTTTTAATTTCTTGGAAGATAATAACATAAATGGATATTGAGCTACAGGATGTGTATTCGTAATAATGTTATTATGAGTTTACATCAGATATGAAGGAAGCTTTATTGAAAATGATTTTGTTTTAGAAGAATGTACATTCTTTACTATTTGTAATTACGTAAATAGCAAAGAAATCAATAGATACTTTGAATGTTAAATAGGTTTCAGGGTATTCAATTTAGAGTTAAAGAGGTTACAGCGTAATAAAGAATGTTGAAAGCTACAGAATTTGCGTAATTAATTCACTGAATATTTAACGTTTTGATCTACAGTAATGTGATCAAAAAGTATCTCATGACGCTTTTGTTTACATTATCCTCTCGCAAGTCTTGCGGAGTGCATGATTAGAGTTACACTCACCCCTATCGCGGAGTAATGATCTCAAGGAGCACTACTACTCTTTACAACGTTACAACACGTTACTTTTCGTATTCTCAAAACTATTGGACGTATCAAAGAACTTATTTGGCAAAATATTTTCGCTTTGACTTGATCTATTACTTCTGTGATTTAATGTATATCGACTGTGACAAAAAAAATCAATGGGTAATAAAGAAGGCAGTAATATAGCATGTAAAGTGGAGTAAGTTTACTATTTTAGCGTGTTAATCTTACTAATGTTATAAAATAAAAGTTTAATAATAATTGAAGACCTAACATTCTAAATGTGCTAAGTGCCTGCCAATTTTTTCAAATTTCATTTTATTCAATCTATGGGAGAAACATTCGTATGAGAATATCATACTAAATTGTCTTTGTAGTAGCTCAACTGTAAGTGACTCATTCGTGCGCCAAAAGACGGTGTTGTAGGTATCTCAACATGCATTACGCAGTTTTTTTTTTAATTAATAACTTATAAAGTTGTTTTTTGGCACTTAGCATTTTTAGAAAGTTAGGTCCTCAATTTTAAATCAACTAAAATAAAATAACGAAATAAAAATGCCACACCAATCGTATGTAGGCCTAGATAATATTTTTATAAAATTGATCTCAGTACAAGAGCCTTGTACCTCGCCATATTTATGAAAACGATATATAGCCTAGTAAAATACTAATGAAAGTTTCTGTACGTGTTGTAATTTATTATCACAGTGATTATTCCACCATTATTTATAAGCAGTAGTCAAATAGTATAAATTTTCTTTATCCGAGGCTAATAATAATAATAATAATAATAATAATAATAATAATAATAATATGCCTCCTATATGAGAATTTTGAGGCACTGAGTCATGCAGAGATCATTTTGAAAATAAAATACAAAAAAAAAAAAAAAAATTCAGAAATTACATTGTACTTGCTTTAACCCCTTGTATTTAGTATTTATTATCTTACGCTTGGATACATCTATTTGTAACACAAAGAGTTAATCTTTTCAGAAAACGGAACATAAAGTAAAATAAGTTTGAAAAATGCTGATTCGCATTTCTGATCTAAAGAAATGTACGTTAATAAAAATAATAAATTAATAGAAAATGTTAATCATTTTAGGTATTACACAGTATTATATTACTATTCTTATATAAACGTTAAAGCACAAAATCATATTTATAAATTAGTTCAAATCTCAGTAACACATTATTCAAATGGTTGATCTTCATGTCACGCAACTCACTCCCAGAATGTTATGATGCTGGGTCAGTTTAACACTGAATCTCTAAGCGCGAGAAGTGTTCTCTTAGAAAAAGGGGAAAAGTCCCATTTTCTACGACATTCCATGCAAGTGACAACTTACATTTTTACATGAAATGACGAAGGATCGCTCATATAATATAAAAGCACTCTTAACTCAGGTTCCCCAAAGTTGATAACAGGTCCCGATTTTTTTTATCTCAGCACCTCAATTAAAGATTCAGAATCAAAATTACCGTACTAGAAACTGGGAATATAGCAGAAGACAGAAATTATACGTACAGTACGCTATATTCTGTAGTTTGAATATGTGAATATAAAACACGTCCCTTTAATTTCAATCACAAAAGCATTACATTTTTGGAGAAAATCTGACTCTCCAGATCTGATCGTGAAAACAGATATTTTGCAATCTGCAGTAGATCTATCATGCACAAACGACAAATAAACAAGAAGTTGACCAAAATTCATAATAAAAATGAAAATGATAATAGGCCTAATAATAATAGTAATAATAATAATAGTAATAATAATAATAATAATCATAATAACAATACAAATTCCATGAAACATCTGAGCTCGAGTAAAACTCCAATCAGCTCAATGAACCTTACAGACGCCAGGCAGGGATCAGAGTGAGTCCGTTACGGAGATTACCTGCACAAAACATGTGGGTATGGATATGTCATTTGTTATCGAGATGGCCGACTAATACCACGTCCGTACGAAGGGATTACACCTACAAGAGTCGGGGCTTTAATCCCTGGCTAGGTAAATTAGAATGCTCTCAGCTGAAGCCTGCGGCAAAACTGATTTTTAAATAAACATCATGCCTGCGAAGGACTAACCTCTTCTTATTGCTGCTTCTCCTTCCCATCTACTTCTCTTCTTCTCTTTCTCACCCTCATCCTACTTCAATTGAAGATTGTTGTGTCATTGCAAGCCGTCGCCCCTACCACCACTACCATCACCACCATTAAAGATAAAAATTAAAATAATGATAATAATAATAATAATAATAAGGCCTAATAATAATGATAATAACAATAGTAATACTAATAATAATAATAACAACAACAATAATAATAATAATAATAATAATAATAATAATAATAATAATAATAATAATAATAATAATAAGGCCTAATAATAATGATAATAACAATAGTAATACTAATAATAATAATAACAACAACAATAATAATAATAATAATAATAATAATAATAATAATAAGGCCTAATAATAATGATAATAACAATAGTAATACTAATAATAATAATAATACTTATTTTCTTACTTAATTACTTATGGCTTTTAAGGAACCCGCAGGTTTATTGCCGCCCTCACATAAGCCCGCCATCGGTCCCTATCCTGTGCAAGCTCAAGTCCCTACCATCATATCCCACTTCCCTCAAATCCATTTTAATTTTATTCTCCCATCTGCCTCTCGGCCGGTATGGCATAGTTGCGCCCCGCGGTCAATTGGGAGACCTAGGCATAATTGCACCCCGAAGAAATCAGGTAGCAGAAGGGACAGGGCATAGTTGCTCCCCGAAGAAATCAGGTAGTAGAATGGACATGGCATAGTTGCGCCCCGATGGGCATAGTACACACGAAAGTGACTGTCATAAAATAAATAAATTACTTAAAAATATTACAGTGATAGCTGCATTGAAATGAGGTAGGCCTAGCATTTGATCAATTTTACTATTTAAAATAACACTTTTTTATAGATCACACACAATAAATGAACTGGATTTTTTGTTTGTACACCGATATCTTAACCGTACGGTACAGGGTTTCGAAAATTGAAACTTAAAAGCATTGTGAATTATTAACTCTTTACCCTTTTCACTAAACTTTACATTCATTTTAAATTAACCTCACTATACACCACAGACGGTGTGAAAATCACTAATAAAATGTCAAAACTGCTAAGGCCCTATATTCCAACGGCTCACTCATTTGAATATGTCAGTTAATAAAGTACTGCCAACTTCATGGTGTTCACTTTTACGGTAGCCTATTGATAATCACTGCATAAACAGTAGAAAAACAGTTAATAAAGTACTGTCAACTTCATGGTGTTCATTTCAACGGTATCGATAATGAATATTAAATGGAATAAGAAATCAATAAGATTGGTTAAATTCGAGGCTCGACTTTCCGTAGTGTCTTTTTCTCTACTTATTTCATCGGGGCGCAACTATGTCATGCTCCTTTTCTCTACCTGATGGGAACGGGGCGCAAATATGCCCACAAAACAGGGACCTTTTTTTATCTGCTGCATCTTATCTGAATGTGGGGCGAAACTATGCCCTGCCCCTCTCGGCCTCTCCAAAGGTCTTTTTCTGTCAGGTCTTCCAACTAACATTCCATATGCATTTCTGGATTCGCCCATATGTGCTACATGCCCTGCCCATATCAAACGTCTGGATTTAATGTTCCTAACTATGTGAGGTGAAGAATACAATGCGTGCAGTTCTGCGTTGTGTAACTTTCTCCATTCTCCTGCAACTTCATTCCTCTTAGCCCCAAATATTTTCCTAAGAACCTTACTCTCAAACACCCTTAATCTCTGTTCCTCAAAGTGAGAGTCCAAATTTCACAAGCATGCAGAACAACTGGTAATATAACTGTTTTATCAATTCTATCTTTCAGATTTTTTTGACAGCACACTAGATGATAAGAGGTTCTCAACCTAATAATAACAGGCATTTTCCATTTTTATTCTGCGTTTAATTTCTTCACGAGTTTCATTTACGATACATTTGTTGCTGCTGCTCCAAGATGTTTGAATTTTTCCATCTCTTCGAAGGATAAGTCTCCAATTTTTATATTTCCATTTTGTACAACATTCTGGTCACAAGACATAATCTTATACTTTGTCTTTTAGGGATTTATTTCCAAACTTATCGCTTTACTGGCTTCAAAAAAACCGACAATAATAATAATAATAATAATAATAATAATAATAATAATAATAATAATAATAATAATAATAACTTTATAAACTTTCATCACTACCACCAACACCACCGTCATCATCATAATAATCATCATAAATACAATCGTCATCATAATTATGTACATTCAGGGTTTGGCCTTAAAACCCGCTCCAAGATTAAGAGTTTAATTCTTACCTAATAATTTTCGATTGGGTTTTCCATTACCTCTCTGTCTTGTGATGTTTCTATAACAACAAACGTTTCTTGGTAATGTTACACAATCAGAATTTTAATAAACGGGTCGTCCCAAAATAACTGTTTTCCTATCAATCTTCTACTCATTTGTTTTTGAGTTACGAGACAACGAACGAGTTCTGGTATGTAAATATCATAATAACTTTTTTTTTTACAAATAAGATATAATGTTATCTAAGAAAAACAAAGTTTATAATATAATTTCAAGAAACTTTTATCTCCACGTATTGTAGTAGGATTTTATTAAAATTTGTATTGGTAGTGTATAGACCTACCACTGTATAGGTACGTAAGTATGTGTTTAGGAATATTTAAATCAGGCATGACATTCGCGGGCATTTGTAGCCTTTAAACGAGTTGTAACAGTGACTCAAAATCTTTTTTTAAGCGTATGCTTACATGCGATTCTGTAAGCAGAAGGTCTCTAGACTCCTTGTCCAGCGCAACATGCCCGTTATTGATATCCCTGATTTAAATTAGCTAACATTGTTAAAATTGTTTTTTCTGCTATTTTATTTCCAAAAATTTGTGTATACATTTGGAAATTAAAGCCTTTATTTCTTTAAAATAGACCTAATGTTACAGTGGTTATTTAAAGTGTTCAAATGAGTCGTTTTCAATTGTTTAAATGTCTAAAAATATATCGAGGGCACCATGCCAGAAGGGCGTATCAAGAAATGTTCCTATATTAAGATATTTGTAATGGAACCCTTATTAAAGTTTGAAAATAATGTTTTTAGAATTACGATGAACATGAGAAAAAATCAAAGAAAATAGCTTATCTTGTTGTGTAGACAAGGAAAAGAAAAATATTTCCATATTTTTATGGTTCTACTGTAAAACTGCAGCGTCGTTGATACTGTACGCCCTTCTGGCATGATGTCCTCAATACTATTTAAACACAGAATGAAGAGAAATTCTCTATACAACTGCGGGAAAACTTTTGTGTCAGCAATACATCAATGCAAGAAACGTACAAACGTATGTGATTTTGTTTCACTAGTGAATTGTCCCCAGTAATAGAGATAGCGGAACATGGCTCAGCCTGAATATTAACTCATGAAACGATCGCCGTATTGAGTGAACCGCTTTGTATATATTTTTTCATCCGAAACTTTTAACAATAGATAAGACAACAAATAGTAAGTTACATATGACATTATGGCAATTTGATACAAGTTCTTTTTTATTACAAGAAGTATACAATAGGTTGAATCGCCTATTTACCCATATTTAATCTGCAAAATTACGGTTTTAAGTGCTTACTTATAATAGTACGCTAATCTTTAAAATGAAAACACCGGAGATTTTAAATCAAACAATATTTAAATAAAAATGACGACTTACTGTACATAGGTGTCAGTTTTATGGCAGCTACACCAGGTGGCAACACTTACCTGCAACAAGAAACAAGAAAATTAATTAGCAATCAGTGTTCGCTCTACACAACTCCTTCACTTACACGTTCTGCTCTTCATTTGCCTGCAAATTCACGCGTAGCCTACTTGTCTGAGTCTTTCAATGCTTACCGTACTTGTCTCTAGACCAAAGGATTGCGAGTTCAAACCCGACGGAAAAGAAAATACTGAAAACGCCTCCTCTGGGACACGACTTAAGCCATGCATTCTACATCACATTAATTCATATAATGTAGAAAAGAATGTCCCTGAGACATTCAAGTGATTAAAATGATAATTGTACAATTCATATTTACAGGCGTAGATTCGTCTGCAGTTAACATCTGATGCTGTAGGTGTCTAAAAGCAGAAAATATAGCATTTGAAAATTCCTCTCCTATCATCCAATCAGCGAGGGAAGGATATTTTGACTGACAAGTTTCCCCGCAATACCAGATTTCCAAAACTGACAACCAGCAAACTAAATGATCAGTCTGACCAAACAACCAGTCGATCGACCGACCGGCTGATCGATTGAGAGACCGACTGACCGACCGACCAACCAACCAACCAACCAATTAACCAACCGACCAGCCAAACCAATCAATCATCCAATCGACCGACCGACCGACCGACCGACCGACCAACTAACCAACCAACCAACCAACCAACTCACTAACCAACCAGCCAACCAACCCACCAACCCACCAAACTTATCGACCGATTGACGGATTGACCAACCGACCTACTAACCAATTAACCAACCGACCGACCGATTGACCTAATAACCAGTCTAACCAATTACCCCACCGAACAACTGATCGACCAAACCACCACCGAAACAACAACCAACCAACCTTCCAACCGACTAACAAATCGACCAGCGTAAACAATCTACCATCGAACGGATCAGTCAATCAACCGATCGACAAACTAACCAGTCAAATGATTAACCAACGAAATAAATTAAACAACTACACTCATCAATCGAATCTGGCAAATGGTCAAAAGAACGAAGGGAAAATAAAACGTATAAAGGAGCATACAAAAATTGTGGATCACCTGAATAAAATAAATATGAAATAAAATTAAATAAAGTGAAAATAAAAAACTAAATCAACGAAATTAATGACTAGCCAAACAATCTACCAACATCTAGCCGATAAAATGGACAAGCAACAAAGGAAACGATCAGTTATAAGTGTGAATCTCAAAGTATGAAGAAATAACTAAATAATAACAGTGATAGGAAAATCATACCTCAACACAGTGTTTGCCCACAACGAATTTCGAATTGACTTTCAGAGTTAAGAATTCAGATTTACCAAGTATAGAAGGAATGCTTCAGTCGTAGCCTACTGATTCATTATGAACAGGGCAAATTTAATATATATATATATATATATATATATATATATATATATATATATATATAATACTCCTAGATAATCAAGACTTTTGACAAAGTGTGTCTTTATGAAACACAAATGGAATGAATATATCCATTTGAAATGATCATGAACAGCATAACGTGTGTAAACGTATTTAAAAAACGGATACAAAGAGCATTCCACGAAAGAAATATATATATAAAGAAAATCCCAGTGGACGACCTGATTAACATTAAGTACGGGTAATAAATCACTAACAAAGACTGGGTCATAAAAGAAGCTAAGTAAAGAATAAGTACAATTTTCGACAGCAAAATTACATTTTATAACTATGAAATAGATGCAGTAGACTAGAATTGTTAACACTCTCGTCTTCTTTTTTGGTTTGAAACATTTGTGTAATATACGTATGTCTGAGATTTTAGCTATTAAGAGTATTTTAGCCTGCACTATTTGTAAGGTTCGAGGAGAAAGTGCATTTCTGGGTCGTATTGGAGTCCTGAAACTGCGCGACCAGACATATATGAGGCTGAACGAATGGCAATGGTTTCCTTAATGCGACTCTTTGTTTCACGTTGTAGTTTTCTACTATCGCTGCATCGTTCCAAGGCGGCGTAGGCATCAGTAGTACATTTCGCACGGAGTCGAACGTAGCCACGTGACTTCCCTCCCTCCATACCCCTAGCTGTTTACCAGTCCGACCGGTCTGAGGTAACGGAAGTCAGCGGTGGATTTCGGTAAAATAATGTCGCTCTCTAAGGAAGCTCCTGAAGTAAAAAAGTCGAAAAAATATTACTTCCACAAAGAATGGGAAAATGAATTCTTTTGTTGCGAAGAAGGGGAAAGTGTTAGGTGCTTATTATGCTACAAAATTTTACTAGCAGTCAAGAAGAGCAACGTTCAGCGACATTATGAAAGCTGTCATAACGAACACAGACAAATTAAAGGCAAGTGTTTGATTTCAATATTTATAGTATATTAATTTTAAGCATTCATATGATTTTATGGAGTTTACTCTTCTTCTGCTTCTTCAATCTTCTTCCATGAGGTTTGGTAATCGTTTTTTATTCTGTAATAATATTGTATTTTTTCAGGTTGTGATCGTACAAAACAGTTAGTAGAGTTGAAAGAGAAATATCAGGCTAGAGACAAATCCAACACAGAAAAAAGCTTAGGTAGTGAAATTTTATCGAAAAGAATTGTTCAGGCGAGTTATCGGATAGCTTGGAAGATCGCGAAAGCTAAAAAATGTTACACAGAAGGGGAATTTATAAAGAAATGTCTGAATGAGGCTGTTGGATTAATATGTGCAGCACAAAAAAATATGTTTGAAAAACTGAAACTTTCCCGTCGAACAATAGGTAGAAGAGTTGTGAATGTTTCAAATGATATTCAAAAACAATTGGAAGATAAAGTGGGACAGTTTATGGCGTACTCCATTGCCATAGATGAGAGCACGGACATAACAGATACGGCACAATTAGTATTCTTCATCCGAGGAATGGATGAGAAGCTTGTTATTAATGAATATCTATTGGACTTAATCCCTTTCATGGATACTACCACAGGTGACGATATTTTCAAAGCGTTCTGTTCATCCGTAGAAATACGAAATCTAGACTGGTCGAAATTAATATCTGTCACAACTGACGGAGCACCATGCATGGCTGGTGAGAAAAAAGGATTCGTCGGCAGGTTAAAATCTTATTTGACTGCACGGGGAAGATCTGATACTATTTACAGTTTTCACTGTATAATACAGCAACAGGTTTTAAGCTCGAAAATTGCTAACGTCGAAAGTGTTATGAACGTTGTAGTGAAAACAATTAATAAAATAAAATCGAAATCACTCAAACATAGACAATTCAGGCAATTGTTGAAAGAGATGGGTGATGGATATGAAGACATGGCATACTACACACAAGTGAGATGGCTCAGTCGTGGGAAAATGTTCAAGAGGTTTTTTGATCTGCGGAACACCACAAGTGATTTCTTTAACAAGCAGGTACAGTTTGCATTTCAGTAATGAAACTTAAAATAATGCAACTACTGTAACTTAAAAAAAAAAATAATAATAATAATAATAATAATAATAATAATAATAATAATAATAATAAACCGTAATAATAGTGTCGGCCTGAATAACGGAGTCGGTAGAGTGATGGCCTTCTGTGCCCGCGGTTGCGGGTTCGATCCCGGCCAAGGTCGATGGCATTAAGTGTGCTTAAATGCGACAGGCTCATGTCAGTAGACTTAGTGGCATATAAAAGAACTTCTGCGGGAAAAATTCCGGCACACCGGCGACGCTGATATAACCTTGGCAGTTGTGGCGTCGTTTTAATAGAACATAATTTTTTATTTTTTTTTTTAAATAATAGTAGTAGTAGGAGTAGGAGTGGTGGTGGTGGTGGTGGTGGTGGTGGTGGTGGTGGTGTGTAGTAAGTAGTAGTAGTAAGTAATAGTAACGTAATAACATCGTCGGTTTACAAGCAAAACACATTAAGTCAAAAATATTACTTCTGAGAAAAAGACAATTTTATTCCGACAAAACTGAATCCTCAAAATATTATTAATTTGAGTAAGTCATTTCTTTTTAATTGTATTTTATTTTCCAATTCTAAGTTTCTACATAAGCAGTATATACAGTACACATGCCTTTTGCT
Organism: Periplaneta americana; assembly: GCF_040183065.1. Taxonomy (NCBI): domain Eukaryota; kingdom Metazoa; phylum Arthropoda; class Insecta; order Blattodea; family Blattidae; genus Periplaneta; species Periplaneta americana. The sequence goes on from NC_091119.1 coordinate 83,130,703, forward strand.
CATAAGCAATATTCCTCACTTAATGTGTTTTGCTTGTAAACCGACTATATAATCATTATGCGTTTCCTTTTCAGGGTGAAACGATAAATGAATTGACAGACGAGAGGTGGATCATTGATTTGGCTTTTCTGTGCGACATAACCAGCACTCTTAAAGATTTCAACATTTCTCTTCAAGGAAAAGATAAAAATATCGTACATATGTACGATGAATTAAAGCTGTTTGTGTCACAACTGCGTCTATTTCTGATGCAGTTAAATCAGAGAGAATTTTATCATTTTCCTTCTTTAAAATCGCTTAATTTATCACCCGATGTTAACATTAGCCACTTGTATCAAATATTGGAAAATGTAATAAGTGAATTCACAGACAAAAGATTCAGTGATTTTAAGAAATTAGAGAATGAATTTCTATTATTTGCTAATCCATTCTCCATTAATGATCAATGTGTAAGATTATACCTTCAGTTAGAAGTTCTTCGACTGAAAAATGACACATTTACCAAGTGCAAATGCACAAATATGACTGGTTTAGATATATATAAACAACTTTGCCAAGTAAAATATCCACATCTTCGGAGTTTTGTTATGAAAATTGCTTCTATGTTTGGCTCAACCTATATTTGCGAACAATTTTTTTCTCAGTTCGCCATTGTAAAATCCAAACCAAGATCACGTATTTCAGACGAAAATTTATTCCAGCAGCACATAATTGCAATGTCTGACATAACTCCAAATTTTGAAAAACTTGCCGATTTACGTGACGTAGAAGACTAAATGAATCCCTTCTTTTAAGGGGATGAGTCAATTGACGTAAATTGACAAAAACAACAAAGAACTACAGTAAGAGGTTTAAAAAATAGCGTAATTGTTTTTTCTGTTTCTTAGCGATGTGATTGATAGTTTCTAAGAATCTATTTTTCATAGGTTCCTTAATTTTATTTTCAAGTGATGCAAATTAGAAATACAGTTATGTTTAAGCTTTTTGTAAAATAGTTTGTATTTGTTTTGGAAAATATTACAAGTGAAGTGAGAATGGTTGTTACATCCCTGAATTTTTTCATTGCTACACCCCTAGAGCGGTATTTCGTTATCAAATATGACTTAAGAAAGGTCAGCAGTAGTGAACTTGCGTTTCCTGCGGGAGAGATTACATCAAGAGTTCAGGTGACCTTCAAACATCGAGTGAGCAACAATGCTAGATATCCTACATTATTATGATCATCGTGAACTAACTCATAACTATGGTGCAACAATAAATTACGACTCAAAGACACATCCAGTGTGGAACTATTATGCAAACATGTTACTTGAATGCAATTTGTGTACTATAATATATTTCATTATTAATATTTATATTTAATACGTTCCGTTATGCGTAACATATCCATTCTCATTACTGTAATAACTGAAAACAATATATTTCTTAACATTTAAATCTAATTGCAATGTTTAAACCTTGTCTGTAAACAAAAACAAATGTGGATTACCATTGTAATCCAGGTGAGTACTGGTGTTACGAAATTTAACGCGAGTAACGAAGGGTTAATTACTTAACGTTCCGTGTTTCAATACTTCACGCGATCCACCACTGAGTATTACGTTAACAGGTGATGCGTGTTGCAGCAATCAGAGTAGTACGGCGCATCACTTTAAATGCCCACGTCTCAAAGCGGTGCGATGCGCAACGGTCAGATAACGACATTTGCAACACAGCGACTACATAGCAATTGAGTTCTCAATAATAAACGTCTGCCATTCCATCGAACGCACTGTAGAATAAACTTTAATATATATTTTAACATAATGAACCTCTCTCTTTTGTTTACATGTACTGCAAAATTAACTTGACATGATTTAACGGGTATGTGTCTCTGCTTTCATTATATGCATTATAAAATCAAAACGACCTCATACTATTTTAGCATAATTAGTCTCTTATTCCATTAGACGCAATATAGAATAAACTCGACTTTACATTTTCACAAAATTAAATCCTCTCTTTCCATTGAGCACACTGTATAATTAACTTGGCTACAAGTTTCAACTTACTGACTGTTTCTTTCAATGCAGGAATTGCAGAATAAATTCGACCTTACATTTTAAAATAGTGAATCTTTCTCCTTCCATTAAACGTATTATAAAATCAACTTTATCCGACGTTTTTTTGGTGCCATTAGGCATAATGGGCACCTAGTTCTTTTTTTTTTTTTTCACCAACAAAATGTAGAATAAATTAACCCCAAAATTTTTATATTATTAAAATATTTCTCTCCTTCGAGATCGTTGTAAAACAGTATTGACTGAACTCCTTTACCTAATAAAAATCTCTCTGATCAAACGCATTGTAAAAATAATTCGTTTACACACTTAAATGTAATGCTACTCCATTTAATGCACTGTGGAACAAATTGAACCCCACGTTTAACATGAATATTTTCTTTCCATTGTATGCAATGTAGTGTGAACTTGATCCCATATTTTAATAGGACCCAACTTTCTTCCTTTTTATTTTATGGTTTGTGTACACTTAAATCAACATAAGTAAAGTCGTTATTTGCAATAAATGCACTTCTGAATCAACTTGACTTCACATTTTAGCATACTTATTAAAATCTTCTATTATTCAAAATATGAATAGATTGAACTCCACGTAATGAAAGTCAGTCCATCCGTTAAATGCAGTCTTCAATAAACTGTATTACGCACTTCAATATATTGATAGTATTTCTTTCCTGTGGGCGCACTGTAAAAAGTATTGAACATCAAACTTTAACATTGCAGGCTCTCATTCCATTTGAAGGACTGCAGGATCTCATTTAACTCAGTCTCTCTTTGCATTGCACGCACTATATAATAAACACTTTAACAAACAATGGCAGCTTCTCTTTCCATAGAACGCACTGTATAATCATATCTATCTCACGTTTTAACGTAATGAAAGTCTCTCCTTCCATTAAAAAACCGTACAATTATTAATATAAAGACAGTCTCTCTTACTATTAGAAATATTGCACAATTATCTTTAACTCGCCTTCAATATAATAACAGTCTCTTTATAATGGACGCATTTCAGAATCATCTTAACCTGACACGTTAAGTAATACTAATTTATCCTTACACTGGAGGCAATGTAAATCACTTAAGGTTTACATTACTTACTTACTTACTTACTGGCTTTTAAGGAACCCGGAGGTTCATTGCCGCCATTGGTCCCTATCCTGAGCAACATTAATCCAGTCTCTACCATCATGTCCCACCTCCCTCAAATCCATTTTAATATTATTTTCCCACCTACGTCTCGGCCTCCCCAAAGGTCTTTTTCCCTCCGGCCTCCCAACTAACACTCTATATGCATTTCTGGATTCGCCCATACGTGCTACATGTCCTGCCCATCTCAAACGTCTGGATTTTATGTTCCTAATTATGTCAGGTGAAGAATACAATAACAATACCCTTCACTGGATTTATTGTAGAATCTCCTTGAGCTCTCACTTTAGGTAAAAAAAAATATTCCTTTACTGGATGCACTGCAAAATGACCTTGAGTTTACACTTTAGATACTGACAATTTCTCCTTCCATTTGATATTCTATAGAAGTTCTTGAGCTGACACTTCAGGCAATGACAATTTTTTCTTCCACTGGATGCACTTGAGAATCACCTTGAACTGATACTTCTGGTAATAACAATGTATTCTTCCAATGAACGCAATGTAGCATCATCTCATACTAAAACTTAAACATGATGACAACGTCTCTTTCTTTTCTAGGACCAAATCAGCATCACACTTCAATATAATGAAAGTATGTCTTGCTACTGGAACAATATAGAATGAATTCGACCGCATACTTTAACCTAATGAAAATGAAATTCTTTTCTCTCATTGCATGCACAGTTAAATCAACACATTTAATATAATTAAAGTCTCTGCTTTCATTTGATGCATTGTAGAATTTTATTATTTAACCACACACTTTAACATAATTAAAATGTCTCTTTCTGTTCGGCAAAGTATGGAATCAAATCGACTCCACACATTAATGTAATGAATGTTACTTCTTTCAGGTGACGCGCTGTAAAATAATCTCGAACTCACAGTTGAACATAATGATAATCTTTTACTCTACTGAATAGATAGTAAAATTAATTCTAATGAAAATTTAAGCATACTTCGGTATTTAGATGCCTCATAAATAAGCACAGAACAGATTCCAGTATAAAATATAAGTTATTGCTATATTTGATAACCTTTCAATCTAGTCAATAAGATGATAATGTCTACTGCTGTGGAATAACGGTTAGCATGTCTGATCATGAAACGAGCAGGCCCAGGTTCGAATCCTGGTTGGGAAAAGTAACCTCGTTGAAGTTTTTCCGGGGTTTTCTCTCAACCCATTAAGAGCAAATGCTGGGTAACTCTCGGCGTTGGACCCTGCATTTCGCTGACACTATCACCTTCATCACAATCAGACACTACATAACTTTAGCAGCTGAGAAAGCGTCGTAAAATGAACCAAACAGAAACGAGGTGAATAGTGATATTAAAAAACGCAGATCTAAAAATTACAAAAGAAAAAAATGGCGGCATTAAGCGAAACCATCATCAGAGCTGTTTTATACCATTAATGTCATACATAATATGAATTAGATCAAATTTAGATTTTATCAACAGTCATCTCACTAGAGGTTTTGATTTATCTAGAGAAAATCAAAACTCGAGTGGGGTTTAATTGACTATTACACGATTAGAAGAAAGCATATATAAAGATTAGAAAAACAAAGAACTCTAATACTTACTTACTTACTTACAAATGGCTTTTAAGGAACCCGCAGGTTCATTGCCGCCCTCACATAAGCCTGCCATCGGTCCCTATCCTGTGCAAGATTAATCCATTCTCTATCATCATATTCCACCTCCCTCAAATCCATTTTTATATTATCCTCCCATCTACGTCACGGCCTCCCCAAAGGTCTTTTTCCCTCCGATTTCCCAACTAGCACTCTATATGCATTTCTGGGTTCGCCCATACGTGCTACATGCCCTGCCTGTCTCAAACGTCTGAATTTAATGTTCCTAATTATGTCAGGTGAAGAATACAATGCGTGCAGTTCTGCATTGTGTAACTTTCTCCATTCTCCTATAACTTCATCCCTCTTAGCCCCAAATATTTTCCTAAGAATCTTATTCTCGAACACTCTTAATCTCTTTTGCTCTCTCAAAGTGAGAGTCCAAGTTTCACAACCATATAAAACAACCAGTAATATAACTGTTTTATAAATTCCAAGTTTCAGATGTTTTGACAGCAGACTAGATGACAAACCGAATAATATCAGGCATTTTCCATTTTTATTCTGCGTTTAATTTGCTCCCGAGTGTCATTTATATGTGTTTCTGTTGCTCCAAGATATTTGAATTTTTCCACCTCTTCGAAGGATAAATCTCCAATTTTTATGTTTCCATTTTCTAAAATATTCTGGTCACGAGACATCATGTACTTTTTCTTTTCGGGATTTACTTCCAAACCTATCGGTTTACTTGCTTCAAGCAAAATTTCCGTGTTTTCCCTAATCTTTTGTGGATTTTCTCCTAATATATTCACGTCATCCGCATAGACAAGAAGCTGATGCAACCCGTTCAATTCCATACTCTGTCTGTTATCCTGGATTTCCTAATGGCATATTATAGAGCGAAGTTAAAAAGTAAAGGTGATAGTGCATCTCCTTACTTTAGACCGCAGTGAATTGGAAAAACATCAGATAGAAACTGGCCTATGCCGACTCTGCTGTAAGTTTCACTGAGATACATTTTAATTAATCGAACGAGTATCTTGAGAATATCAAATAAAATATATGTTACATATGAATATTTTAGGAAATGGAAACATAAAAATTGGAGATTTATCCTTCGAAGAGGTGGAAAAATTAAAATATCTTGGAGCAACAGTAACACATATAAATGACACTCGGGAGGAAATTAAACGCAGAATAAAAATGGAAAATGCCTGTTATTAGGTTGAGAAGCTTTTATCATCTAGTCTGCTGTCAAAAAACCTGAAAGATAGAATTTATAAAACAGTTATATTACCGGTTGCTGTGTATGGCTGTGGACTCCCACTTTGAGAGAGGAACAGAGATTAAGGGTGTTTTTGAGAATAAGGTTCTTAGGAAAATATTTGGGACTAAGAGGGATGAAGTTACAGGAGAATGGAGAAAGTTACACACCGCAGAACTGCACGCATTGTATTCTTCACTTGACATAATTACGAACTTTAAATTCAGACGTTTGAGATGTCCAGAACATGTAGCATATGCATATAGAGTGTTAGTTGGGAGACCGAAGGGAAAAAGAGCTTTGGGGAGGTCGAGACGTAGATGGGAGGATAATATTAAAATGGATTTGAGAGAGGTAGGATATGAAGATAGAGACTGGATTAATCTTGCACGGGATATGGACCGATGGCGGGCTTATGTGAGGGCGGCAATGAACCTGCGGGTTTCTTAAAAGCCATTTTTAAATAAGTAAGTATATATATATTTTTTTAAAGATATATTTTATATATGTACTGTATATATATTTTAAGATATATTTTATATAGTATACGTATATACACACGTACATTTGTTTCCATACTACAGTGATTAGTGCCGTACATATCGCACAAAGCTTTGTCGAATGCGCTACTTCGTCGGACAGGTGGCAGGCCTATCGCGGGGAGATGATAGAATGAGAGATGAGAAGTGATGAAGGAGCAGAAGATTGGGGAGGAGTCGGGTTGTGGCCCTTGTAATTGGTACTATCCCGCATTCGCATGAAGGGACTTGGGGAACCACGATAAGCGGTTCGGATAGCCGGTCACTGGGATCGAACCTAGGATCTCTCAAATGAAAGTTGGGACATGCATAAGTTTATGATGATGACCTCTTTGACGTATTAAATACACGTCGACGTCAAAATTGCTATTTTTCAGGAAAAAAAATAAAAATAAATAGAACAACACATGTCAGCTGTGTTCGTACAACTGGTTTTTATCCTTGTGGCTATTGAACCTGATATGGTACATTTTTGGAGTCTATAAACATTTGAAATAGGAGAAAATGTGTTCTTAACTCAATTTCATTAAAAATGACTAGGGCTGTTTTTGTAATAATGTCTTCAATTATTAGCAAGGAGACCGTCCACCCCTCAAAATTGCGAAGCTGAGTATAAAACTTTTATTGTGATTTTTCCATCTTTGTCAGATGTTTTTATCAATAATTTCATGGATATTTTGCGTATTAATGTACTAATTTGTGTGTGTATGTGTGTGGGGCTATGTATGTGTACTTTATTGGGAGAGAGAGAGAGCTAGAGAGAGAGAGAGAGAAAGAAAAAGATAGAGAGAATGAATGAGAGTGCGATGCGGAGTGGGGTAACTTCGCTTCACTTCTGTGGTCTGAAAATCAGTTCTATTGTAATTACGTTTCATAATAATTATAGGAAACCTTCACCCATTACCCCTTTTTCATTCTGCATTATCATTCGCGCAAAAATTACGCTGCAATAATGTAAATCGGCACTAAAATTCAATATTTCAACATAAAATCACATGTTCATGGTGTACTGTGGATATGGGCCACTATCATGCATATTGTTTTAAAGTTTACAGTTTAGTCTACAATACCGTTCTTGTCTAAGATCGTAACTGATGTTCGCATTTTTTTTATACTTACAATGTGGCGTTGTGCAGTATGATATTTTTACTAGAAAATGGGTATACCAAAACCAAACACAAATTACACGAGAGAGATGGACCAAGTAGAGAAGACGATTTAACAAAATACTACAATAAAATAGCTCTCTTCAGTGCATGTGGTTCTAAAGAACAAATTATAAGCAACATTCAGGGATGCCTAGGTCGGTTTGTTTTTAGGACCACCTGCACCCTGGAGATTTTTCGTGAAGCGAAATAAATGAAATTCATAATTTTGTTTTAAAGAAGTAACGTATATGCAAAGAATAAAGTAGTGTATACAATAAACCAATTAAAATTAACAAATTAATAAAATAATAACATGTTATACTATAGTCAAACGCAGCCGATATTAGAATTTAATAAACTAAATTTATTAACAAATTTAAAATCTGCGAAGAAACACACTATGTTTATTTAAGTGGAAAACAAACAATCTTTAGTGAAATTGTCCACAGTCATCCTGTAAAATATTTCAGTTGTGCAAGTTACAACAGTTTTTATCTGTGGTCGAGAGGTATCCTCCCAAAATTTTGGGTAGAGGGAAGCCGATGGTTACATATCTAGCGGGAATGAGGTAAGCCAGATGGCCCTTATATCCAGAATATCGAATGAAAAAGCTTTTAAGGAAAGGAGGCTGCTATTAATAATGAAAATGTTAATGAAATAATACAAATGTAATCTAGTTTCACTGGACAAGAATCATAAGCTCTACTGGAGCAAAATTATCATTCAGACAGATCATCTGACTTAAACGCTTTCGGCGAACAAGTAAAAATGAAAATAAAACTGTTTATTTAATTGATATTGTTGCAAAAATTATTTAATGAACATATATTGAAAATCCATTAATCTTTCGTAATCCTGGTTGTGCTAACAATAACAAGAATTATTTGGAAGAGATTACATGTAAAGCTAGAGAAGATAGCTAGAGTTTCTCGGAACACCTATACCTATATATATATTGTATGTGTGTATGTGTATACACACATTATACGAGATCAGCACGGAAAGTATTCAGCCATCTAAAAATAAAGTGCCCTATCGACGAAAATGACGTCTTAGCATCTTTCAAAATAATTTCCTTGGGACCATATACCGGTACTCTAAATCCAGCATCCTATCCACTTTTTAAGGCGAATGGGTAGCTCAGTTCCTAGAGCGAGTGGCTGTCTACTAGAAGGCATCTGGCAATCCTGAAAGGTGGAGGGGAATTTTCCAGTTGTGAAAAAATTTCCAGAACTGCCCTTGTGTCTATTCAACCTCCTCTGATACTGAGTGCCCGGCCATTCTAGGAGGTAAAAATTGGTCGGAGCGTGGTGCAGATCATATCACTTCTTCTAGTGCCGAGGTCATGGAAGTATGTAGCTGTGCCTCCATACTGTTCATGGTGTATATTGGGGATACATATACATTTATATAAAAGTATAATATATTTAATAATTACTTTTCATTTTGTTGATCAAATAATTTTTCTACAAAATTGTAGCTATTCAACCAACGTAGTTCAGCAAAATTTCGCAAGACGATTGGCTAATAATCGCAGATTTTCAATTCAGGGGCACATTAATACCTTACTAATATAGTAGACATATTAGTAGGATAAGAGGTGTGCAGGAAATGAACACGCCAGGTTGTTATAATCTCTCTCTTAAAATTCAGAGCCACGATTGTGCAGACTCAGCAAGTAAGAGCCGAACAATGGTCACTGTGTCTCAATAGGTCGACTTCTTTAATTAAAAGAGTGCGCTGGTTGTTTGCTGAAGTCAGCGCGATGAAAGCACCGTAGTCATTTCTGCTCTACACAGATCTTAATGATGAAATAATATTTCCACCGCATTCCAACGTCAGAGAACAAGTTAGTGGACTCAGATGTCTCATCTCAACTATCCCCCACCGACATCTATTCCATCTATTTCCTTTAAAGGGAAGCGTCGGCTATTGTGTACAGAGTGTACACAATGCTAAGGTGCAGTTTTAACAGGATGTTTACAGTCGAGTGTTTGCCTCGTGTGAGGTTAAAAAAAATAGTTAGGCCAAGGCCATTCAAGGACTGTAAAATTATGCAATTACGTAGCCTAATTCAACTAGTTGTGGTAGTAGTAATAGCAGTAGTAATAGCAGCAGCGGTAGTAGTAGTAGTACTAGTAGTAGTTGTAGCAGCAGTAGTAGTAGTAGTTGTAGCAGTAGTAGTAGCAGTAGTAATAGTAGTGGTAGTAATAGTAGTTATGGAGGGTAGCTGCGAATATATTGAATAAGCAGTCGTGGACAGCCGATAAGGGGTGGTCCTCCAGCTTGGGGGTTGGGCGAAGGGCTAACAACCCATCACCGTAAAAAACAGCTTGTTACGAATTCCTACAGTAAGCCTCGGAATAGGACTGATTCTCTGGCACGACCACAGCAAAGGAATAAGGTTTTGAGATTTGGCACTTGGAACGTAACTAGTCTTTATAGAACAGGAGGGGTAACATTAGTAGCAAAAGAACTAGCTAGATATAGAATAGACTTCGTAGGAGTACAAGAGGTTAGGTTAGATGGGAATGGCATATCACAAATAGGAGATTACTTGTTGTATTATGGGGAAGGAAACAATAATCACCAATTAGGAACAGGATTCTTTGTACATAAAAGAATAAAATCAGCAGTAAAAAAGGTCGAATTTATCAGTGACAGGTTATCATATTTAGTACTTAAGGGTAGATGGTGCGACATCATAGTTATAAATGCTCACGCCCCTACAGAAGAGAAAGACGACTATATAAAGGATAGCTTCTATGAGGAATTGGAACATACTTTTGATCAGTTCCCTAGATATCATATGAAAATTTTATTGGGGGATTTCAACGCTAAAGTAGGACGGGAGGATATTTTTAGACCAACTATTGGAAAAGAGAGCCTACACGCAATTAGTAGTGACAATGGAGTTAGATTAGTCAACTTTGCCACATCGAAAAATTTAATTGTCAAAAGTACAACATTCCCCCATAAGGATATACATAAATATACTTGGACTTCTCCAGATGGATTGACACACAACCAAATAGATCACATCTTGATAGATAAACGGAGACATACTAGTATAGTAGATATTCGAACTTTCAGGGGTGCAGACTGTAATTCTGACCATTATTTGGTGATTGGAGAATTAAGAGAAAGATTATCAGTAGTCAAGCGAGTAGAGCAACAAGTTAATATTACTAAATTCAATATTTTGAAATTAAAGGACGAGGAAGCTAAGCAAAATTATCAGGTCGAAATTTCGAATAGGTTTGCCACTTTAGAAAGTTCCGACGAAGTTGAGAAAGAATTAGATGTTAATAGCGTGTGGGAAAATATCAGAGATAGTATCAAAATTGCAGCTGAGCAGAGCATAGGTTATTATGAAACTAAGAAAAAGAAACCGTGGTTTGATGAAGATTGTTGCATGGTAGTAGAAAGAAGGAAACAGGCAAAATTGAAATTCTTACAGGATCCAGTTGAGGAGAAGAGAGATAATTATTTCAATGAAAGACGGGAAGCAAGTCGTACACTTAGGAATAAAAAGAGAGGTTACTTGAAGGATAAACTGAATGAGGTAGAAACAAATAGTAAGAATAAAAACATTCGAGATTTATATAAGGGTATAAAGGATTTTAAGAACGGATATCAGCCAAGGGTAAACGTGATCAAGGATGAGAATGGTGACTTGCTTGGAGACTCTCCATCAATCCTAAACAGATGGAAAAACTATTTTGCGCAACTACTAAATGTACATAGGCCAAATAGAAATGATCGGGACGAAATTGAAATACAAACTGCTGAGCCATTTATACCCGAACCCACGCTTTCAGAAGTCGATATTGCGATAGAAAATCTGAAAAAGTACAAGTCTCCAGGTATCGATCAAATTCCAGCAGAATTAATACAAGAGGGTGGAAGTGCATTATATAGCGAAATTTATAAACTTGTACTTGCTATTTGGGAAAAGGAAATTGTACCAGAACAATGGAAGGAGTCCATAATTGTACCTATTTTTAAAAAGGGGGACAAAACCAACTGTGGTAACTTTCGAGGAATATCACTTTTGTTGACGTCGTACAAAATTTTGTCCAATATTCTTTTGAGGAGATTAACTCCGTACGTAGATGAAATTATTGGGGATCATCAGTGCGGTTTTCGGCGTAATAGATCGACTATTGATCAGATTTTTTGTATTCGGCAGATAATGGAGAAAAAATGGGAGTATAAGGGTACAGTACATCAGTTATTCATAGATTTCAAAAAGGCTTATGACTCGGTTAAGAGGGAAGTATTATATGATATTCTTATTGAATTTGGTATTCCCAAGAAACTAGTTCGATTAATTAAAATGTGTCTCAGTGAAACATACAGCAGAGTCCGTATAGGTCAGTTTCTATCTGATCCTTTTCCAATTCACTGCGGGCTAAAGCAGGGAGATGCACTATCACCTTTACTTTTTAACTTCGCTTTAGAATATGCCATTAGGAAAGTTCAGGATAACAGGCAGGGTTTGGAATTGAACGGGCTACATCAGCTTCTTGTCTATGCAGATGACGTGAATATGTTAGGAGAAAATACACAAACGGTTAGGGAAAACACGGAAATTTTACTTGAAGCAAGTAAAGCGATCGGTTTGGAAGTAAATCCCGAAAAGACAAAGTATATGATTATGTCTCGTGACGGGAATATTGTACGAAATGGAAATATAAATATTGGAGATTTATCCTTCGAAGAGGTGGAAAAATTCAAATATCTTGGAGCAACAGTAACAAATATAAATGACACTCGGGAGGAAATTAAACGCAGAATAAATATGGGAAATGCGTGTTATTATTCGGTTGAGAAGCTCTTATCATCCAGTCTGCTGTCCAAAAATCTGAAAGTTAGAATTTATAAAACAGTTATATTACCGGTTCTTCTATATGGCTGTGAAACTTGGACTCTCACTCTGAGAGAGGAACATAGGTTAAGGGTGTTTGAGAATAAGGTGCTTAGGAAAATATTTGGGGCTAAGCGGGATGAAGTTACAGGAGAATGGAGAAAGTTACACAACACAGAACTGCACGCATTGTATTCTTCACCTGACATAATTAGGAACTTGAAATCCAGACGTTTGAGATGGGCAGGGCATGTAGCACGTATGGGCGAATCCAGAAATGCATATAGAGTGTTAGTTGGGAGACCGGAGGGAAAAAGACCTTTAGGGAGGCCGAGACGTAGATGGGAGGATAATATTAAAATGGATTTGAGGGAGGTGGGGTATGATGATAGAGACTGGCTTAATCTTGCACAGGATAGGGACCGATGGCGGGCTTATGTGAGGGCGGCAATGAACCTTCGGGTTCCTTAAAAGCCATTTGTAAGTAAGTAAGTAAGTAATAGTAGTAGTAACAGTAGTAGTAGTAGTGGTAGTTGTAGCAGCAGTAGTAGCAGTAGTAGTAGTAGCAGCAGCAGCAGTAGTAGTACTTGTAGCAGCAGTAGCAGTAGTAGTGGTAGTAGTAGCAGTAGTAATAGTAGTGGTAGTAATAGTAGTAGTAGTAGTAGTAACAGTATTAGTAGTAGTGGTAGTAGTAGCAGTAGTAATAGTAGTAGTAGTAGTTGTAGCAGCAGTAGTAGTATTTGTAGCAGTAGTAGTAGTGGTAGTAGTAGGAGTAGTAATAGTAGTGGTAGTAATAGTAGTAGTAACAGTAGTAGTAGTGGTAGTTGTAGCAGCAGTAGTAGCAGTAGTAGTAGTAGCAGAAGTAGTAGTAGTAGTTGTAGCAGCAGTATTAGTACTTGTAGCAGCAGTAGCAGTAGTAGTGGTAGTAGTAGTAGTAATAGTAGTAGTAGTAGTTGCAGCAGCAGTAGTAATAGTAGGGGAGAGTTGGATAAAACAGGATAGTATGATAAAACAGGATAGCCGACTTATTTTGTTGGAAAGTGCTGCAACGTAACGAATGGTGCGAGGACTTTGTTCTTAGACTAGAAGGGGATATTATGCAGTGCTCAAATGCAGAACGAACACGTTAATTTTTGTTGTGTAGAGAAAAGTTTAATTTCAGTTGCGTAACTAAATTGTTTCGACTGATTTTAATTGACAAATTCCGGGATTAAATTTGCAGAGTTGAAGAGGTAAATAAAACATTATTAGTATTTAATTCTTTGTAAAGAAAACCGCTGTAGCTTTTACCGTTTTGTTGTGACGCCATGTTTTTCTTTACAACTCCTAGTCGGACAAAACAGGATACCCTATGGTTTGGCTTATCCAACTTGCATTGCATATGTGGGATTTCACTTTAAATTCTGAATTGAATATGTTCTCGCTATGACAACCAACAATGACAGTAGTTAGGAAGAACAGGATGAAGACAACGACGAATTATCTAATTCAAAATCTGAAGAGGGATGATGAAATAAGTGTACTCAATGCCAAGAATGGGCTCATCAGGCGTGCAGTAGTATAGAATCGGAAGACAGCAAATAATTCTACTGTAACTTTTATAAATGAAAATTTCTGCAATAGGACTATGAATCAATGTCAACAAACAGGATAGACCTTACGTATAATAATTTGATATTCTTCATTTAAACATTTAAGTTTTGCATCACCTGTAGAAGTGGTATTTACGCTCCACTTCAAGAAATGTCCATAAAACATTTGAAAGCTATCCTTTTAACTGTCTGAAAAACTTAAACAATGTTGAGAAACAGTAGAAGTCTACCCTATAAACCGACTGAAAAAGTAAACAGATGTAAACAGAAGTGCAAGAAATCTCATTTCTCAGCGAATAATTCAGGGTAAAACAGTTTTTCATTCTAAAGAGGTTGAACAATAACAAGGCGGTCAATTACGGACTTCAACCGTGCGAGGATTGTTTCTCTATGTCAGGAAGACTGTCTTCAAAGCAAGTAGCGAGCCGCTTAGGATTGAACCAGAGTGATGTGGTACGAACCTGGAATCGCTTCCGAAACCCAGGTATTGTCGACGACATGTCTCGTAGTGGTCGTCCACGTGCAACAATAGAATGTGATGACCGATATCTGGGAATTATTGCCACGAGAAACGCCGAGAATACTGCTGGCATGATTAACAACGACTTTCAAACTGCGACAGGGAGACGCGTATCCAATCAAACTGTATGAAACCGATTACATGATAGCACACTGCACTCCAGACGTCCATGGCGAGGCCCAACTCTTAACCCTAGACACCATTGACAACGTTACACCTGGACAAGAAATCATCACCAATGGACTGTACAAAACTGGCACAAAGTTCTATTCACGGACGAATGCCGAATATGCCTTGTGCCAGATAATCATCGACAACGTATGTGGAGAGAATCAGGTAATGCTGCACAACTCAGACACCCCTACAATCAAATGCAGTAAGGTAGTGGGTCAGTGATGTTTAGGGGTGGCATTATGTGGGGTCGCGGACAAAATTGGTGTCGATCCAAGGAATGCTGGGGACTCCACAGTATAGGGACAACATTCTTCAAGCTATATAGGCACCGTTTAATTAGCACTGCGCAAAAGGATTCATGTTTATGGACGATAATTCCAGAATCCATCGTGTGGCTGTTATCAATGACTTTCATAATCGTGAAGGAATTGCCAGTTTGAATGGCCCGCATGTTCTCCAGACATAAATCCAATTGAGCATGTCTGGGTTCAACTAAAGAGAGCCATTCTTGCGCGCCCTGACCCCTCACGCAATCTCGAAGACCTATGCAGAGTTGCTGTTGAAGAATGGGACAGAATGGATCAACAGTTGATAAATGTGGTGGTAGACAGTATGCCACGAAGAGTCCAAGCATTATCAATGCAACAGGAAGCACTACTCTCTATTGAAGTTGCTAGGGTAGAGATTTGGTACTCCAGTCAATACTCAATTTTCATTTGGCCATCCACACCATTGCTATAATTTTGTCAACAACTGTTTTTCTTTTGTCAACAACTGTTAAAAATAAATACATTTTCATTCCTTAGCTTTCCTTCTTCTTATCTTTTATTGAAGGTCTGGTTGACAGCTGATGCAAAACATTTTTTGGTGTGTTTATTATGCATTATAATAAAAACACACACATTTTTTCAGTTCCTTAACAGTATTTTCTTTATTTTAATTAAGTATCCTGTTTTACCCAACTAGTCGGCCAAAAACGGGATACTTGCGCACTTTCCAAGAAAATTGTTTTCCCACTTTAGCTATATCATTAGAAGTGAAAATCAAAATGTATTATGAAAGTACATAGAATAGAGGATTCATAAGTAAAAATTGAATTGTTTCCTATCACTTCAACAGGAAATATAGAAGATTCCGTGTTAAGTATCCCGTTTTGGCTAACTCTCCCCTAATAGTAGTAGTAGTAGTAGTAGTAGTAGTAGTAGTAGCAGTAGTAGTAGTAGTAGTAGTAGAAGTAGTAGTTGCTGTAGCAGTAGTAGTAGTAGTTGTAGCAGTAGCAGTAGTAGTAGTAGTAGTAGTAGTTGTAGCAGCAGTAGTAATAATAGTAGTAACAGTAGTAGTAGTAACAGTAGTGGCAGTAGTAGTAATAGTAGTAGTAGTAGCAATAACTTTGTAAACCAGTTATATAACAACCCCGTATCAATTGCTACATTATTTAGCGTCGGTGGAGTTAATTTTGAGATGAGTCAGAGTTTTCGGTATGGGGTTACCTGATATTCACCGGACAGTTGGAAAAATTTAACCAGGCACTCTGCCCAAGTGGGACTTAAATCTATTCCTCAGTCTTGGTTCTAAAATTAGCTAGCTTCCACGAGACTAAGGGTCCTTATACACGAGCGACTTTTAGCCGCCAAGGTCGACTGCAAAAAGCAGTCGACCTTAGCGGCTTGTCGCGGGGATGCAGTCGGTAATGTATTTAAATGGAAAACGCCGGTTGCTTTACACACGAGCGCTGACCCCGACGGCAGACCGACTGTAGCCGCTGTCTTGCAGTCGGTCCCCGCGACCGGCGGCAGCGGTTTCTGCTTACACGCGGACGACTTTTAGCCGCCAAGGTCGGCGACACGCAGTGATTCAAAACATAAATTTAGCTGGATATAATTAATATCTTTTCTCCTATTTAACAGATTATCATATAAATTTGGACAGTAGTTACAAGTAGTACATTTTTTTTGTATACAAACTCTGAGCACTTTTGCATAAATGAAACTACCCGCTATAGGGGGTGCGTTTAGAGAAAATTAATAACTTTTCTCCTATTTAATAGATATTCATGAAACCTTGTACTTTAGTTGCACGTAGTATGATTGTTTTGTATAGCCTATACAAACTCCGATTACGTTTATATAAAGGAAACTACCCTTTAGAGGGGCTGAATTTATAGAAAAATTAACAACCACTCGATTATTAAATTTTCTCCTATTTAACAGATTTTCATGAAACTTTGTACAGTAGTTGCAGGAGTATATTTGTTTTGTATAGCAACTCTTGTTACGTTTGAGGGAAACTACCCCTTATAAGGGGTGCATTTAGAGGAAATTAATAACTTTTCTCCTATTTAACAGATTTTCATTAAAATTTGCACAATAGTTATAGGCAGTATATTTGTTTTGTATACAAACTCTCATTTAGTTGGGAGGCCGGAGGGAAAAAGACCTTTGGAGAGGCCGGGGCGTAGATGGGAAGATAATATTAAAGTGGATTTGAAGGAGGTGGGATATGATGATAGAGACTGGATTAATCTTGCTCAGGATAGGGACCAATGGCGGGCTTATGTGAGGGCGGCAATGAACCTCCGGGTTCCTTAAAAGCCAGTAGGCCTAAGTAAGTAAGTAGTATATAAACTCTCATTATGCTTGTGTGAAAGAAACTGTCCCATTGTATGGGTGAATTTAGATAAAATTAGTACTTTTTCTCATACGAAATAGATTTTCATCAAAATTGCACGGTAGTTAAGGGTAACATATTTGTTTTGTATACAAGCTATAATTATATTTGTGTAAAGGAAACTACCCCATTATAGGGGTGAATTAGACAAATTTAATAAGTTTCCTTCTATCTATCAGATTATGATCAAACGTTGTGCAGTTGTTAGAGGTAATATATTTATTTTGTAACAAGAGGCAATGCTTTCTCAGGAGTAAATGGAATAGGCTTTATGACAGCTGACATGTACGCTCTTTTTATTTTGTGGCACATTTCGGTGTAGTAATTGTAACTTCCTTGACAAAATTAGCAGCATCTTTCTTTCCCTGATCTGTCAAGCTTATCTGTGTAAGAAAGAGAAGTTACTCCTTTTTTGAAGCTGCAGTGTGTGTGGCAATTTAACGGCGCTGTATTAACCACTAAGTAATTTAGCGTAGATGGGATTGGTGATAGCGAGATGTTATGTGACAAGATGATACCGAGGATTCGCCATAGATTACCTGACATTTGCTTACGGTTGAGAAAAACCTCGAAAAACCCCACCCAGGTAATTAATCCAAGCGGGAATCGAACCCACGCCCGAGTGCAACTCAGAATCGACAGACGAGCACATCAGCCGTCTGACGCCGGTGGCCTGCAATATGTTTCAAGCTTTCCATCTCTCAGACTTTCAAAGATTCAGAAAAAAGTTTCCTAGGTCTGCACCGTCCGTCACTTTTTCTAGCAGATGATCGAATGATAACCCTGACGTTCTGAAGTACTGAAGAAAATTATCTTCATGTGCTCGAAGCTCGTGAAAAAGGCAGTGAAATTGGCCATATGCGCTCATTGAATGAGAATCCGATGTAGCCAATATTTTCTATGTTTAACACGCCTTTTTCTAGGACGGAGAAGAAATAATAAAAGTAGTTCTTCCTCGACGTGCATTATTATAATGCGAGTGAAAAATGACACAACTTTTGCAGTTCGACTGCCGCCGGAACCGACGACACACAACGCCCGTATCGACTGCAGAGTCGCTCACGTCGACTGCTTCTGCCGTCGAAGAATCGCTCATGTCGGCGGTAGACCGACTGCTTTTTGCAGTCGACCTTGGCGGCTAAAAGTCGCTCGTGTGTAAGGGCCCTAAACCGATGATCCACTAACAGAAGCGGTAATAATAGCATTAGTAGTAATAGTGAAAGTGGAATTATTGTTAGTATAAGCACGAGAGTCCTCCTGCACTCTGTTTATTCGTTGTGGGAACAACCTCCAAGAGGGAGGAACGAGAAAAATGAAACTCACACAAGTGGTTTTTCAGCACGGTGAGACCATTCCCGACCAGGAATGCCAATGGTTCTCCTAAACTAGGCTTTCTTCTACCAATACCGTTACCATGCTAGTAGCAAGATTCAGCATCAATGGTTCGTCGACTAGCACAAAGAGCACTCCCGTATTCCAGCGCGTTTCACCAACTGGCACCACATGTGCCACTACACCCTGCAAATTAGGCTATCCGAATGCTACGAGTATTCGGAAGGTTCACTGCAAGATGATTGTTACTACAAGTCTTTCTAAGCTATTTTCTTATTTAACGTAGGTAAGAAAAATACATTCTTTATCAAAAGAGGTGACAGAAGTTATTTGAAAATTTACATTAAGGGACGTGTTCGAAATGGTGACTCCGACCCTAATACAGAGAGTGTAATGCTGTGGTGCTGAGATTCATATACTTAAAAACATCGAGTAGTGCATATCTTTACGTAGAGCTACGTGTGATTACGATTACCTGTCGACAGGTGCAGAGCTTTACTGTGCTGTATACATTTACATCGAACTATGTGTGAGTACAATCACCTGTCGACAATGCATAGCTTTACTATTTTACTATGTTGTGTACCTTCACATAGAACCACGTGTGACTGAAAAGAGAAATGAAACAAAGAGAATACAAGGAGGACAAGGAGAAAACAAGGGTGAGACAAGTAGAACAAGACAAGATGAGGAGAAAAAGGGACATATAAGGAGAACAAGGGGACTTTAAAGAGAATAAAGTGAAAACAAGGAGTACAAAGGAACACTAAGAGAATAGGATAACAGGAGAATACCTGAGAACAAGGCGAACACCAGGAGAGGAATGAGAAGGCAAGGAAAATAAGGGCAAAACAAAGAGAAGAGAATTAAATGAGAAGAAGAAGAAGTGGAATACAAAGGGAGCAAGTGGAATACAAAGAGACAAGAGGAATGCTGGGATAAAAATGGAAATGCCAGTAGAACAAGGGGAAGAGAAGGCCAAGAAAGGAAAGGCAAGGAAAATTGTTGTTGTTTAGTCAATTGCCCAAAGACAGGTCTGAACCTCACAAGCGATACCAAAAATGCACTACTAATGAGACAACTAGGCAAGGAGATAATGGGGTAGGCTGGACAGTTCCTTTCCCCCTCCATTGCATACATCGCCGACTAGCTACATATTACACTAGTCAGACTTCAGATGCAGACAAAAAATTGTTCTTCCTCTGACACATATGAAGTGAGATGTACTGCCTGATAATAGATGTACAGCTGTCAAAAAAAAAAGTGGCCGCACTCGTGAACAGCGTATATTTTCAAAGTCCACTTCGGGTCGCGGCGATGTTACACGATGCATGTGCTTGTACAAGCAGTTCCGGAACTATGAAAGTTTTCCATATCTGCTCCTCGCAGACCAGCGATAGAGTGCTTGTTTAATGATTCAAAGGTTCTGGGTTCGGGCCTTCTTCAAGTTTTCATTTTATTTTTTAAACGTTCTATAGCGATGTAAATGATATTCAAATTATCATTTATATTCAGTTATCGTTCTTGATGGACATCACGTTATTTATATTTTGTTATCGTTCTTTAGAGATATAAATAAAATGCAAGTCATCATTTGTATTCTGTTATCGTTTTATAAAGATATCAATAATAATTATTACTATTGTAGCTACAGTATCTCCAATGGGGGTTAGCCCTATTTTACATATGTATGTTAGGGCTATAGTTTTACACACAAAAAAGATAAGCATAAAGAGAAATGGAAAAGAAAATCAAATTATCTTACGCGATGTAAACAAAACATAAACAATCCGTAAATTAGGCATTGCGATTGCAAAACAAATATCAGTTATCAATTTTAAACATACAAAAACATTAACAACACACATACGTAACACTTCTATAACACAAATATGCAGTTTTCCGTACCATACATCATAAATTAATACACAATAGTCACACAGACACAATCAAACTATAATTACGACATTGCGACGACATCAAGCATCCCATAACTGACTCACATACATAACAAATCAAGCATCCTTTGCAACACATACACTTCAACATAGTAACCACACTTCTAAAAGTTACAAATTTGGCTCCAAGAAGAATAAATAGGACACTGTTACTAATTACTATTCTTCTACAATTTCTTAAATACAACTGTAATAAATCTGTGAAATTCCGATATGAATAATATTCACGTTTTTTATATTTTTATCGTTCTTTAGCGATATAAATAATATTCAAGTTATCATTTATATTCTGTTTTCCTTCATTAGCATTATAAAGTAATATTCAAGTTATTTATATTGTTATTGTTCTTTCGCAATATAAATAATCTATATTTTATGTAAGTAATTATTATAACACAAATAAACATCTTTCTTTGTAAAATAGGTTATTTTATTTAGATTATTAAATACGTATTATATAATATCTTATATTAATTAAACAAACCGATATTTATCATTTATATTGTGTTATCGTTCTCTAGTGATACTGTATAAATAATATTCAAGTTATTTATATTGTAATCGTTCTTTAGCGATATAAATAACATAAATTTAATATTAGGTTTGGAAAAATCCAGTTGCATAATACTGCTATTAGTTTTTCTTTTTGTATTATTACATTATACTATCTTGAACCACAATAAAATGAAAAGGAGTAACGAGGAATTGAACCTGAGACGTTGACATCTAAATTCCGACGTTCGTCCGCTGAGCTACGAGGGCAAAAGTGTGGAAACATTTTCGGAAAAATTGGCCCAATCACACTCTAAGATTTTCTGATGATTCGTAGAAGCTAGTCCAGGATGCGGGGAGCAAAGGCTAATTGAGATTTCCCGATCTCTGATCGGGTCAAACATCCTGATACAATTAATATTTAACCCTTGCCGTGACTTTCGGTGAAGTCCGGAGGACCCAATTAGTCAAATCCACTCTCCTCATCTCCATGCTTGGGACCCCTGGAATTTAATAAGATGCGAAAGAGATAGTGGTGTGCGGAAAGCAACGGGATGTTACCGCATTTAGGCCTATCCTTCCCAAGAAAAACTGCAAACATGAACAAAGGAAGCTTTTAATAGAAGAAGAAGGATCTTCTGCGGACCTGTGGAAAAAGAACTAAGGAAGAGACTAGTGAAGTGCTTTGTGTGGAGTGTGGCATTGTATGGGGAAAGAACATGGACATTACGACGAAATGAAGAGAAACGAATTGAAGCATTTGAAATGTGGATGTGGAGAAGAACGGTGCGTGTGAAGTGGACAGATAGAATAAGAAATAAAATTGTGTTTGAAAAAGTGAGTGAAGAAAGAATGATGCTGAAACTGATTGCAAAGATAAAAAGTAATTGGTTGGGTCTCTGGTTGAAAAGAATAATAGACGACATTAGGATATGTGGATCATATGCGGAGACTAAGAGGAAGGCAGAAAATAGGAAAGATTGGAGATTGCTGGGTTTGCAATGAAAGACCTGCCCATGGATAGAACACTTATGTATGTATGTTCAGAATGCCTGGAATATCGTGTCTAAAAACAGTCGCTATTTGCAAAGACTAGTCAATTCCATGCGACTCGACTGCAAGATGATCGAGATAAGAGGAAGATAGACTAAATATTGAATTGTGGCTTCTTGTTTTGTTTTTTGAACACTTAATTTTTTTAATGTTTTAAGGCCGACGCCAGTAAATTAGTTTTGTTTATGCCACGAAAGATATTTTTATTGAGAATAAAATCTTTTTTCTTTCCATTTGCAGCCACAATATCATAATGATGAAGTCATGGCATAATATATTAATGAACCTGATGTTAATTACTAAAATAATCGTAAAAGAGAAAGGAGCCATTATGTATAGTTTCTCTCTCTCAAAAACAGAACAAAAAAGAACATAAAAAGCACGTGGTTGTAGTCGAACGCAGGACCTCATGAATAAGAGGCCTGAACGCTACCATTACGCTATCGATAACACACAGAATACTTCAATTATAACTGTAGATAACAGGCAACGTGGTCCAACAATATGTAACATCGCTTGTCTCCGAATTGTAGCGAAGATACCCGAAGGGAACTTTGTTTCAGGAGAGCGGCCACTTTTTCTTTTGACAGCTGTACATATCAACCAGAATCTCAATCAGAGGATGCAAGGAGACTAAGGGTAAGAAAAAGAGAAGATGACAAGGAGAACAAGAAGGAACACAAGAACCATCGGAATACAAGGAGGACAAGGAGAATATTATAACAAGGGGAACATAAGGAGAACAAGGGGAAAACAAGGTCAAGATGAACAAGGAAAACAAGGGAATGATATTGATAAAAAGAGAACAGAAGGAGAAAATGACAATACAGGGTGAAGAAGGAAGGGAGTGGCATTTTATGTGCCTGTCAATTCCATTATTACCCCCCGTTTTTAGTGTAAAAAAGGCGGAGTTCCATATCAGAAATCTGGGTGTAGTACGGGTGCTGTGACAAAGAAGCAAGATTCTTGCTAGTAGTTTCTTCTCACGAAAGTATTCCAAAAGCATTTATGCCAAAATGATGGTTAGCTGGCAACAGTACCTGGATCTTCTAATGGTGGTAGATTACAAACATAATTATGCTATCCCTGTAAAACGTTCCATACAATGCTGTGCGCCGGGGCCTGTTTCACAATGTTTACAATCTTTGTAAATTGTAAACTTTGCTTGTAAATTGTAAACTTCTGTTTCACAATCTTTGTTTGTAATGTTGAACTTTACAAAGGAAATCAAATCTTTACTAATTAAATTTTGCTCACTTTACAAGTATTCTGTTTCACAATGAAGGGTATATTTAGAAACGTGTAAACTTTACTTGTAAAATTAGCATATTTTCTACAATACCTCTGAGATGTATAAAGTTTTATATTGCAACAAATTATGAATAAATACAATATAGCCTATAAATACTTATTAAATTAATTTTTTAATAACTGGATAATATTAAGAATTAAACTAACGCAGTTTTGATGTTATTAAGGAGTTCTAATGATTCAGACGAAGATATTGAATTTAGGCCTAATCAAACGAAGACGTATACGCAAATTCTTCCGCCAAGTATTAATAACACGTTCGTATCATTGTATGAATTTAATGAAAGGTTTCGAATGAGTCCCGCGCTATACTTCAGAATACCGCGTAAGTATTTATATACGAAGACTGTATTTAATAAATACTCGCACTTAAAGAAGAAGTTCCCTGCACCAAGAATAAATAATTCAATAATGCATTAACGACACTACTTATGCGGTATTCTTAAGTCGTTTCGAGTCCCGTTTCGCTGGAATCTCTCCTACAAGATATGGGACATCATATCCAACATCTAAAAGGGAAAAGTGATGCCCTAACCTCAAAGGAAGAATTGTATTGTTTTGCATTGGTTGCATAGTAACTGTCAGTTCTGTGCGTTAGCAGATGAACACGGAATTTCTCAGATATCAGTGTGCAAAAGTGCCCACAGGGTAGTTGATGATGTTAAGAGTTAAATTCGGGGCAGGTTTTTGATCACCAAAATGTTATTTACTATAGCACATAATTTTTATGGTGCTGCTGGGATCACTAATGTTTGTGAGGTTATGGATGCAACATTAATAAATACTGATGGATCAACACAAAACATGAACCTGATTTTGTGGTTAGACATCATAATTATTTTATCAATTGCATATTTATACGTGGAATAAATCTATTATTTACTTATTTGACTGAATTTGGTGCTAACTTTGGTCATTTAAGTAATAGACGTATTGGTATACTCGACTCACATGAAATTCCATTGTCGCCAATATATAAAAATCTAAATACTTTTAATTTTCTTTAACAATACTTTATATTTTCTGTTGGTGAAATATGAATCAGCAAGCTTAGAATAATCTATTTTAATACAAAATATAAACATATGTATCGATAGTAGTAAAAATACAGCGACTTTAGCTCTGCTCCTTAGCGATTTTTGTAAACTGTCGTTCGCGATATTGTGTAACCAATAATGCGTATTTGTAAATTTCTCTACCTGATTTTGTAAAGTTCGTCAAACTTTACAAACTAATAAGATAGCATTGTGAAACACAATTTACAAGCATTTGTAATCTTTTACTTGTTATTTGTAAACTGTTAATTTGTAATTTGTAAGGATTGTGAAACGGGCCTCTGAACTCATTGCATGCGGAACCTCTCGAGTATTGGTGGACGGTTGCTCGTCTTCAAATTCAAGAGCCTACGTTCTTCTCATAGCACCATTATCACATGAACTGGACTGTAGCTGTCCTGTTACCCCTAACGTTTTTTAATTCTGTTGAATATGTTATGAGCTGTGTTACGTCGTAATTGATATCGCTGCAGATAAATCTGTTCAGCTTCTTTTCGCCAAGTTCTATTAATGTGTAATGAGCCATATGAAGGAAATACTGTGAACTGGACTGCGATTTAGATAGCAAAGATTGCTTCCTACAATTAAAGTGTGGCGTCTCAAATAATATAATTAATGTACAATATATTACATGGTATGTCAGCCTGCTAGTCAAAAACGCCTTCACGGTAAGCAACCCAACCAACATATGAGTCGAGTCATTGTTTTGATGCGGAAAAAAATAATGGCAACACTAGTAGTTATTTAATCAAATGTTCGAAGACAAGTCTGAACTTCACAAGTGATACCAAGTGAAGGTTCATTTATGAGGCAAATAGGCGAGGAGATAATGGGATAGGATGGCCAGTTCCTTTCCCCTCCATTGCATACATCTCCGACTAGCTACATATTCCACTAATGAGACTTCAGATACATACAAACAATATTATTCTTCCTCTGACACATATCGTCAAGTGAGATGTACTGCCTGATAATACTACGTATCAGCCAGAACCTCATTCGTGGTAACACTACTATTAATAGTACACTTACTGTTATTACTACAAGTATCAGCAATAAAGTTAGTGACAGTAGTGTTTGTAGCAGTAGCAATATTGGTAGCATTAGATCGTTTCAAAAGTATTTTCATTTAACTGTGCTTCACTCTTTTCATACGGACCCAATTGCCGCTTAGATATAATCTAAATTCGTGGAGGTGGCCTTAGGAATACCAATAATTGCTTACAATTCACTACATATGACGAGTGGTTGTCCATCTACTTTGGTGGATATAATCTAATTCTCTGGAATGGTTGAGGTTCCCGAGCTAGGTTTAACTATAAGGCATTGCTGTCCACCATTGAATCGCTTAAACCAGTTTGTTGCCGCCCTATTACTGATCATTCCTTCACGTTCCACTCCCAGTCCCTGCTCGAACGCATCCATGCATCCGGTGTCTGCTTATATTGCATGCGCATTCAATACTCAAAAATGTAACATGAATAGAAAAAAAATTGTTGCTAGATGGCAGCTCCTAACGGCCAGAGAAGTCGCTTAAGGATATAGGTCCTATGCTTTATGTTTGTAGTAAGTGATTAAAATAATACTTCATTTCACGACTCTAATAGTTTCGTTAATCCAATATATTCTTTGCTTTTGAAACAAGAGGAAATATAACTACATATGCTTAAACAAAATTTAAAATATGAAAGCCAACGAGTTGCTCAGTTACAAAATATACTATGTGACAAAATTAATAAAAGAGTTTTCGAGTTAAAATTGCAAACTAACTACTAGTAGGACGTTTTATGGAACTTGTAAGATTAATTAATTATTTTTGTTCTTAAAAACTGATAAAGATCATGATCTGTTCATATATTATCAGTTTTTAGTCTTAAAAAAAGTATATGAACTTTTCAGGTAGGGACTTTCGCAACTAGGCAATTCAATAACAAATGTATTAGTGCCCATGCACTTACAGCTTCAGTTCTTCCGCTGGTTTCTCTAAAGAACGTTTTTGTGTGGAAGTCCCCCACATTACTAAGTAGAGGTTTCCCGTATTTAACCACAAGACTTTCTGACACATGCATTATTATTCGTAACACACTTCAATATATCACACTGGCACAAAGTAGGTAGAACAACGTTTTTCTTTTGTAATGTTAGAAGCAGACATACAGATGAGTTGGTTGGTGCTGCACCTACCGTTGGAATATGGAAATACGTTATTTCAATGAAAGCATTGTTAGAATGATCTCATGAGCAGCCAGTGTAAGCAGCCATCGGATGCATGGATGCGTTCGAGCAGGCGGTGTGCACTCTATGTTACATATTACATATAGGCAGATACAGGCGAATTGCGACTGCATCGTGCATATTTTCAATGACAAATTGAAATAATAGCCACTGCATACCGCATATAAATATTCAGTGAAATGCTTCTTGAAATGTGTTTCAAAACAACATCAACAACAGATAAAAAGTAATTCTTCGTTACTTAGCAACTGAAAGACAAATGAGTAGAAGATTTATGAACTTTGATTATGTCTATAATAATATAGTAATTCCCAAAATTAGGTGTGGCATTTTAATGATAGGCCATAAAGCGACGACGAACAACTGTTAAATAGAGTGAATACTATTACGTCCATTATTTAGTTACGTCAAATAATCTTTAGCACAGTGATTTGGTCTGCTCTAAAATTATGTTTCTTTTATAGCTTTTTCTTCTTATCCTTATCCGTTTCAGATTTTAGTGCAAATAAATTCAGATTCAAAAGAGACAATAGTAATAATAATAATAATAATAATAATAATAATAATAATAATAATAATAATAGTAATAATAATATATGTTAATATGTTTTAACAGTTATTTAAAATTTTATTCACTTGTTTACGAATTTATTAAGCTTACGAATAATGTGCAATTTTATTTAGGCCTAATAAAACCGAAGGCATCAGTTGAGTTGTATTCAGGAGAAATGGCATGTTCTACAGACTCAAAAAAAAAATTGGGCCACCTAATTTTACTAAGTTCCAGATACAACGCATTGTGCATGTGCAGTAAGCAAAAGCATCTAAATGTAGCCTATGCGACTTGTAGACAGTCTTGCGATGCTTGTTGCCTACATAGAGGAGGACTGTTACCAAGACTCGGCCCATTTTTTAATTCCGTATCTGTACAAAACAAGTCTGCAAGTGCCTAAATTTGTAAATATATCTAAACCATAAATCAGCTTGTGCAATAGACGCTGCTAATGAAGTTTCCAGGTATGTAGGACTACTGTTACAATATTTGTAAGGAGCTTCTAAATAGAAGACGTTACTCAGTAACAGACATTTTTCGTCTCTCCTATTTTACATATATGTTATTGAAGATGTTACACATTCACATACAATTTCTGTTTACGTTACTTCTTGTAGATGTTACAACTGAGAGAAACAAAGTAACTGCTACGTTATTTTACTGCAGTCACTATCAGAGATAGCGTCAGTTAGACAACATAGAACGCGTGCAGACGAGTCAATTCAAAACAATTATAAACAACACATACCGAGTGTTTGATGTTCTGTTTTCATTTTAATGTTTTTCATGAGATAAGAGCTTGCACTGAATTATCTGAGTAAGCATAAAATTTCAAGTAATAAGCATTTTCTAAAACCATCCATTACACCGTTATAGAAATAAAATCATGAAATATTTAATTTCCGTTAGTTTCGTGGTTTGATTAAACTCTGAACTGACCTGACGGTTCAGACACCAGGGTAGACCCAGCTTATCGTTGTAGTCTGGTTTAAACTTCCTAACTACTCCCATAAGAAATATAAATTGAGATGTAATGACGCAAATCATCTCTCGGCTACTCAGATGACGAAGCTAGCTGATTTGTTGCAGGTCGCCAACTTGTTCTGTGAAATGGAAATAAGTATTCACTGAAAGAGATCATTTTGTCAATGACATCCTTCTAAGTATTTACTTCATGGATAGAATATCTGATTTGTTCTGATGAATCTCAAATATCTTCTCTTGTTTAGATAAGAGGAGTAAATTGTTGAATCAGCCTATTCTTTTTAGGTAATAATACAGAGTCTTCCGAACATGACGTCATAGGACATACAGAAACTCTGCTTCCTACTTTAAATGGAAACCCGATGTAATGTTCTATTACGTGTCTGTCTACAGAATGAGGCTTAAACTCCAAGCAAGTTAAGAGTAGGCAAATTCTGCCAAAGGAACAAATAGCAAGAATGAATTGAAGAAACAAATAAACAAAACTGAAATCAAATAAAAAATAGTGAAAGTATTAAAAAAGAATCAAATAAAGATACTAAAGTAAGATGGGAAAAAAGGACGAAGAGGAATAGAAGGAAGACAGACAAAAAATAATGAAAAAAGTTAGGAAAGAGAAAAAACAGTAGAGAAAAAACAGAAATGAAAGGAATTATTATAAATACAGGATAAATCGTAAGTAATGTTATTAATTTTATTCTTTGAGATATTTCAAACAAAAACGTTTAATGCAATTATGCTAGTTTTTGCTCCCCTTCCGAGATAAAAATTGTTTTATATGAAATATTTCGTAGCATGTTTTGGGAAAGTCATTGATTTAATTCTCAATATGCACAGTCAATTTAAGAGAGCAATGTATTATGATAATAAATGATTGAAAGAATTTTAGTTTTGTCCTTTAAATATGTAGAAATTTGATCCAAGCAAATGTAACATTCTGAAATTCCTTTTCAGGCGAAAAGTTACATTTGTTCGGATCAAATTTCTGCACATTTAAAGAATAACACTAATATTCTTTGAATAATTTATTATCATAATACACTGTTCTCGTAAATTCACTGAGCATATTTGGAATGAAATCAATATCTTTCCCAAAACACTCCATGAAATATTTCATATAAAACAATATTTTTCTCGATAAGGAAACAAAAAGAAGCAAAATTGTATTAATCCTTTTTGTCAGAAATATCTCAAAGAATAACCCCATGAAATTAATGACATGACATTACTTACGGTTCACTCTGTATATAGGCCTGTATATGTATAGGTATAGGTATTCACATAAATTTGTTCGTTTTTTGTTTCCTCTTCGAGATAAAAGTTGTTTTATATGAAATATTTCATAGCGTGTTTTGGGAAAGCCATTGATTTAATTTCCAATATGCTCGGTCAATTTAAAAGAGCAGTGTATTATTATAGAAAATTATTAAAAGAATTTTAGTTGTGTTCTTTAAATGTGCAGAAATTTGATCCGAATAAATGTAACTTTTCGTTTTACAAAGGAATTTTAAAATGTACACTGTACATAGTGATTCACGACTAATGACCCGCGCTTTAAGAATCAGTTCTATAGACCATCTTGAGTATAAACTATCATATAAACATGGGTACGACTATCATTAGTTTGAAAGTTACTAGTAACAACCCAAACGTCATACTGTGAATCAGGCTTTGGAGTTACTTGCACCGTAATACAAACATTAGAACATAAATGAAATCGTGAGTTACGCTGTGACGTGAAGTACAGGGGAAAGAGGAAGATAAGTCTGCCCGTATTGTGCACGTTGCTGTGCGCTCATTAAGAACAGCCTTGCCTGGGTAGCCTACGGATCGCTACGCGCAACATTAACATCCGTGCGACTAAGTTATTTGAAGTGGAAGCAGAGATATTTGAAAATCTGCTTCCAAACTGAGGTAGGCCTATGTCTACTTTACGATTAATATGGAACAAAAAATGTTAATAAAGGAGCTTCATTTATTTTAATTTCATTATTTCCAATAATCATATTTAATAGCTGAAGGGATGATAATGAGATAGTCCAAAGCCAACTTTTGACAAAAATTTATTGTTTTATATTTGAGTTCATCACTTACACTTACGGGGAAGCCAGCGTTAAAATATTAAAAAATTTACTCAAGAAATAACAGATATATACGCTGAAGAATTTATAATACTGCAACTAAAAGCAGTGGACTCTGAACTTTCAATTACCTCTCCTGTAAAGTTTTGTCTGTGTGATTTAGGATTGCTAGGATTGTAACATTCTCACTCCTTCTATTTTCTAAGTATCTCGAATTAATATTTCTGTGTATTTGAAGTGAATAATTCTTAGTTCTGCTCGAAACCACTGCTACTTTCGTAGGATTCATGTTCATATGACATTTTATGTTCAAAATGGTTTAGAGAACTGATTCCTGAAGCGCAGGTCATTACGTGAATCACTCTGTATATATATATATATATATATATATATATATATATATATATAGACACACACACACAAACACACACACACACACACACACACACACACAGGGTGAAAGTGAAATAGTCTTGCAGATTTCGAGAGCCAATACCTCATGTTGTATGTAACAAAAAACTATAATATCATATTGGTGGGAAGTTTATAGTTTCCTTTTTTCAGAAAAAATGTTTAATAATCTCTATTCGCTAACTATTGCGAGTAGGATCGTGATTTTTGTCTGTGCCGATAGGAAATCTAATAAAGAATAATTTATTCCTCTCGCGTATTTCAATAACGTGTACGGTTTTCGTGTAAATCTAATTTTAAAAACCTCTAAATTCAAGTTATTGCGCAATGTGAGAAAGTGGCAATGTCTTGGCAGAGAGCAGCTCACCTACCTAGACACACCGAGTTCGTTGAAGCTCTTACATCTATATCACGAGTAGTGTGTGTTAGCGACGATGTTGCCGGACTGCTGGAATTTCAAACTTGATTTTCTAATTAAGGGTAAATTTAATCACAAAACGTGATAAAGGTTTTCTATTCTTTCAAACTGCAAGGTTATTTTACTTCCTCTATACAATACAGAGGAGAAAGAACCTAGTGAAGAAGTAACGAAACAAAGATAATATAGTGAATGAAGGAGATAGAATAAGGAAACAATAAATAAAAAGGAGAAAGAAAGGAGAACGCAAAATGAAAGAGAAAAGGATGTAAGTACTTATGACTAAACGAAATGAAAGAAACAGAGGAAATATGAAGACAAACTTTATCATTACTAGTAGTAATAGTAAGTAGTAGTAGTAGCAGCAGCAATGGTGGTAGTAGTAGTGGTAGTGGTAGTAGTGTTGATAGTAGTAGCAGTAGGATTAACAGCAGCAGTAGCAGTAGTAGTAGCAGCAGTAATATCTCATTCTTTCTCTGATTTGGACATAATATTTCATAGCAACATGAAAATTCACTCACTGATTTCGACTGTTAACGTCACAACACTACACATAATAAAAAAGATAGAACAGAATTTATAACTCTCTATGTCTACAGGGATCAGAGGACCTGAGATGTAAATAATATTAAATAAATAATGTTAAATTGTATAAAGTCATTGACACACAACAAGACGATTTTGATCTAAAATATGATTTGGACAGACTATATAGCTGGAATATTCACAGTTTTCTTCTGTTAAATCCCAATAAATGTTCCTTTATGACGCATTCTAAAAATAAGATAATTGCTCAAAACTCGTACGAAATTAATGGTGTGAAATTACTTAGAGTAGAATCATTTAAGGATTTCGATATTTATTTTATAAATAACTTATCATTTAAATGCACTTAAATCACATGGTAATTAATGCGTATAGAAAATGAGGATTTATAATCAGAAATACAAAAGAATGTAAAAATATAAATACTATTGATACTCTGTATAAAACTCTAGTTAGAAGTGAACTAGAGTATGCGTCTATAATATGGTCACCTCAGTTCCAGTCTCATCAGATGCAAGTAGAAAGGATACAGAAAAGATTTTTACGTCACTTATATATATATATATATATATATATATATATATATATATATATATCACGTGTCTTCTTATGAAAAGCAAATTTCATATAACCAGTTACATTTTGAATTTAATTATAAAACTTTAAAATGTAGACCATTAATTAATAGCCAAATTTTACTCTATAATACTGTTAATGGTATATTGGATAAGTGTGATTTTCTTAAATTCCTTCAGTTCAATGTAACAAGAACAGAATTACGTCTTAGTCAAGCTTTTGTTATTCCAATTCCTAGAACTGTTTTTTCCAAGAACTCTCCATTGTAATACCGTACTTACAACTCTCTGTCTTTAAACTGTGATTCTCAATTAGATTTCAGTTTATCAATTAAAAAATTTCATATAATATTAAAAAGAACTGTATTTCTTTAGCTATTTAAATTATGAATAATGTTTTTACTCCAATTTTGAATTAATTGTGTATTATTATATTGACATTTGGCATTAATATTAACTGCAATATTATATTCTAGCATCTATTATGTGTTCTTTCGTGTGTGTTGCTTGTTTCGTTTTTTTCACTATGATGTATTTTGTATATGCATCAATGTAAATCACCTATAATTGAAAGCTTGCTTCTGTATTAGTGAAGTTTGAATAAATAGATAAATAAATATTAACCCATATGGGACCGTCGTTTCAATTTTGGAACATAACTTTTTATTATATCCTAACTGTATTGATATGTAGTGGAATTTATTCATTGTAGATGTTAGTATGATAATATTGAAAATGAACTGGAGTAAATTTGAATTGGTTTAACAATGAACATCTGTATCCTGCTCACATTTTGTGGACGATTTTCGTGACAAAATGACATAAACAAAAGAGTAAGTAATAACATATGTTATAGTGTAGTATGTGTGTGTGTCTAATGCCTACCCACTTCACTTTGCGTGATTCGGGTTCCGCATACTGCGGATAGATAGGACTGTGACCCATTTTCAAATTGCACAGCACTTCGGCGGGCCAGGCTATGCATGGCGTGTAACTCTGAAGAGTTATGTTGTGTACTAGGAAGAGTGTATGTTAAGTGTTAGTGTAAGTGTAGTGTAGTATAGGGAATGGGTGAGGATAATGATAATGGTGAGGAAAGGAGAAGGGGAAACCCGGTGCCGGCACGTAGCCTACTCCTGTCGAATAGCACCAAGGAGGCCGCCAGGCTTAACGTCTCCATCCGACGGACGAATCACTATGAACAGTGACATGCCTTCCCTTCATAAATTCGATATTCTTTTAATAATGCATTGCTATAAAATATACACCTTTAATATATTATGAAGCAATATTTTAATTATCAATAATCGTTGCAACTTGAGGTTAATTTTCAATGTTCCAATAATGGAACAACAGGAACGAATGGGTCCCGTGAAAATTCTATTTACTGGAAATAATATTACATATTCATTTTAATATGTTTTCGTTTCGTATAGCTCTAATATAGGCTTAATACTAAAACACAATTTTCAGGTATTTTTTTTATATTATGTAGATTGAGTGTGCAAGAGATTGTGGAACTAGTGGAAAATGACAACATTATAGGCGCTAAGATTGTAATCATTCCACCTGATTCTTCTGATGAAGAGAGTGGCGATGAGGATCAAATGAGTGTTCAATGTTGAATGGCTTTCTATAAATCAACTTCTGGCTCCAACTGAGGTAACTTCGACGGTCGTAAGGGCTGATGTAGTAAGAACGGAAGTAATTGGAAGCTGCAGTGATAACAGTTCACATTTCACAAAATATGAACCCCTTCCCAGTGATGATCAAGATGAAAGTGTTGACCAACTTTCTACAAAAAGCAACTTCTACCTCGAACTGCTTTGACTATAGTTAGTGATTATGTGGTTAAAACAGAAGTAGTTGAAATTATAACAATACGAATTTAGATTTCACAAACAAACATACTCCCTCTAAAAGAAGGGGCCTAATATTCAAAGAGATTGGGTAAAGATTGACTTACTCAAAACAAAGGAAAAGTAATTGAGTTAGAAACAATGGCTTGTAGAGAAAGAATATGAACCGACTGAGGTTTTTGAACTTTTTTTGGTCAGGAAGGTTTAGAAATTATTTTTCAGAAGAGTACCTAACTTATGCTTTCAAAAAAGGATACCAAACGAAGGTCATCTTATTGTAAAGTCTGAAAAACAATCTCGATGTGGTCAGTATAAAAAGAATTAATTTATTAAGTGCTCTGAATGTAATATTCCATTTCATCCCAAATGGTTTCCCTTTTTCCAACATAAGTAAAACAAATTTTATTATGTACTGTATTGTTAAATATTTTTTAAATAAATCTGTAAATTAGTTTGTAGTATGTAACCTTTCACAATAAATGTAACTTACAACTAGAGTATTGTTATATGGTAAATCTGTAAATTAGTTTGCTGTATGTTACCTTTCACAATAAATGTAACTTACAACTAGAGTATTGTTCTATGGTATCACTTATTTCTCTCATTAATGGAAAATGTGAAAAGAATACCGCGGTACCCTCTCGGGCTCGTTGTTCCATTAATGGAACATGTCAGTTCACAATGTTACACAACTTCAAAAGTGAAATTCATTTGAAATCATATTTATTTCACTGTAGTAACTAACAAAAATATAAAAAAACTCTAATTTTCAAAAAGTTGAAAAGTCTCGTTTAAATGGGTTGAGAGAATGTAACAGTATTCTTGCAGGAAAGGCCAAAGAAATTTCTTCTGACGCTAGAGAGATTTCGTGGGATACTTATTTCACAACCACCTTAAAAAGCTGATTCGCTCATTTGAGGGTAGTTCTTGAAATTCTGGTGCTCGTTAACAGCCATTTCTGCTAAAAAAAATTATATGTTAAAATGTATTGCGCTACTCAAGCCAATTTTTTGCCCACACGCGTCGCCGTTTTCTCGTCTTTATTAACGCATCATCTAACATACGACACCACCCACAAGGGCTACTGTCATTTGGAGACCAATGCGTTGCTAGGTGTGTGGCGAAGAAACCCAAAAGTGATTTTGGCTAATATTGTTCAGAAGAGCATGGAAATCAACGAGAATGCTCGGTTTAATGTTGTGCTCGAGATACTTTCTCCTGAGCCAAGAATGCTCGATTCTAAGACTTTTGTCACAATACTTTTCGCAGTATCCGACTCGCACCCTTCCTGAAGAAGTTCCATTTCAATAATAATAACAGTAGGCATAATAGTAATAATAATAATAATAATAATTAAGTAATACACATTGAGAACGACTTGTTTTAACATCCCTTTACTCAGCTTCAGTCATAAATAAACTTCAGGTGAAACATTACTGTGTAATAGTCAAGATAGTGGAGCTTTGTTCCAGCTACTCTTTTCCGATCCTTCTTCTGAGATGCGACAACCCACGCGAGCATGTGATGATTTCCGCGGCGGAAGAAGACGGGGACGTGATACAATGTGTTCACCGGTATATTGATTTCTGTACGACTAGCTCACGGAATTAAATTTATCTGCAATAAACCGTAACAAACCTATTTAAAGCACGCCGGAACATGCAATCATAAGTTAAATGGGTAGTAATTGGACGGACAAATGTACATAACAAGTTGCAAACAGCGTAACTAATTCACTCCTTCCTCGATTCATTACCTGTTTGTTTCGTCTATAAAATATGTTACATAATTTTATTAGTGCATTTAATTCATTCTTTTATTACATATGAATTATGTTTTATTTTCACAGAATTATCAATATATATCGACTGCAGTGTACACAGCAGCTATGGTATGAATCTTTAAAATTTAGTGGGGACCATGACCATGAGTTCAAATTTCGTATTTGTACACTATTAGTGTGATATCTTGCGTAGTTTTACATGGAGGCCTAGTGTCATGTTGACAATACGTGACGGGAGTTTAGTTGTGTGTACGTCTAATGTCAGGTCGAAATAGTCCAAAAGGCGTAGCTATACCAAAGAGGTAAGAACATTCTCGACACTTACATAAACAATACATTTTAAATCATTATTTTTACCGTTCTTTTTTATAACATATCTTGTTGTGATGATGATGATGATGATGATGACGATGACGATGATTACTTCAGATATCTTCCGTTCGTCAGTGTGGTCGTATAAATAGAATGAGATCATTTGATAGTGCTGACTGTGTATATTGAACAAAATGCCTGCTCTTCCTTTACGACAAGTTGCACGTACAGAATGCGGCTCAAATTCTCTGCAAACGAGCTTCATAGCGAGTTCAGTACAGTAAATGGCTCACTGAATGTCTTCACTGGACTCTCTACGAAGTGCAGTTGCAGGGATAGTGAAAAGTATTTTACTGAATGATCAGCAGGCTTCGGCCTAGGGACACAGAGTAACCAGTTTGAGGTTTAGAGTACACGGAGTATAAATGACGTCATGACCCGTGTACAGTCACCCGACTGCAACAGCACAGGTGGATCCCTAATGTGCATTTTGTGTAGGCCTATTGCTGCTTGGCTGCAGTATGTGTAACAGGCTTCGGCGTAGGGACACTTGCTTGAAAGTTACAACTCACGTTAATACTTTAATGGTAGACATTTATTGTCTACACTAGGAATGTACTGTATATACTGCATCTGTATAGGGTGAAATATATTTTGTGCCGTACTGTGATGGACTGTTTACATGTTGAGACACGAAGTAACGGCGCTCTTCATTTCCCACTCTACTAGACCAACAGAACACTATCGCCCGTGTGTTCTGAACTTCATGCGTTTCTGTGCCCAGGACCGAAGCCTGGTGATCAGACTGTAGAAAAACCAGAACGCGGCGTTCCGGTTGTCGGCCAAGCGGCTCGCAGACTGCACCTCCCACTTTCGGTAATCCGGCACATTACAAACTATTAATGTAAAATATTACTAACTACAAACAACTGAAACATAATTTATCCACCCGAAGTAAGAAAGGAGATGTTGAAATTACACGATGTTCCCAAAGTCGCCATATTTTAGGAAATGTCGGTTCAAAATAAAAATGTTACGTAATATGCTCAATATAGCCAACGCGCTCCCCGGATGTCACAGCCCTTGATTTTTACCTATAGGGTCACCTTAAGTCGCAGGTCTACAAGAAGAAACTCTGAGACTAACAACATTTGCAAGCTCGCATTGTCGACACCTGTTATGTGACGACGGACATGTGGCAGAGTTTGCATTGGAACTAGTTAGAATGCATTCATTTATTTGTGCCTGACTCTCGAAGTCCGCCACTTTAAGCATATTACGTGAAATTTCTAATTTGAACTGGCATTCTATGTCTGGAGACTTTTGGGACACAATGTATATACCTTCTTGTTCTAAATATTTGTCCTGTCCGTTATTGTCTGCAGTTGTCAAGTGGAAATGATTTCTTTTTTTTTCCAACGTTATTTTTCAGTTTTTACACAGTGAGTGAATCATTTTTGTATAGCCTACATTGTTTTTGAGCTTTTCAGAAATTAAAATTCAAAGACGTTAAAACGGGGGATCGAAAGGGCCACACAGATAATTCTATCCTCGAATACTCTACCACGTTCGTCCTTAGAATAGACGCCTCTATGTGGTGTTGCAGAATTCTGTTGAAGCTCTCTGTGTAACTGGAGCCTGCGAGCGACTCGGTAGGGAGTCGGGTCGCCACGCTGCGGTTCCTCTATAATATATTTATCCAGTACTTGTATTGTAACGTACCCAAATAATTCTTCTAGTGATGAACTCAGTGGTTAGACCTTCGTCCTGTCACGAAGGCGGTCCGGGCTTCAGTTCCGATCTTGTCTGGGATTTCTAATGGGGAAGTCCATACGGACATTTTTGGCTGACAATGTCGCAGTTGCGATTTTTCTTGGAGTTCTCCCATTTCCCCATATTAGACAACTACATCATTCCGTCTGATTTCCATTCCGTTATTCCACAGTATGTCCTGAACGCCGGCTGGCGAAGCACGGGGGGAAGGCTAGTATAGGGATTTTTAGGTTTGCCTGCTCGTAACGTAGCTACGCAGCGAATCTTAGTGTGGTCAAACGGTGTGGGTTGGAAATGAGTCTAGCTTAAATTTTAACGCAATCGATCCTCAATTCAATTCATTCAATTCAACGTACCCAAATATTCAGGTGTTGACCACAACGCCAAATATTCCTTTGATTATTTACCACAGAAACGTTTGCTGTACATATCCAGTGGAATTGATCTTCTATGTATGTAAGATGGTAGTATAATACGAATGATAAGAATTATATTGGAAGTATGACAGGTAAGTCGGAATCATCCCGAGAAAATCTGTTATAACAACACATTTATCTAGAAAATACTTCCTTTTTACTCGTCCGTGTTTTAACTCGTTCGTAACGTTAGCTGAACTGTTAAGAGTGTCGGCGTTCTACGTTGGAGATCTGGGTTCAAATTTCGGCCAGTTTAAGTGCAATTAGTGTTTGGGATAGGGTTTCTCGAAGTTTTCTACGTGAGTTATCGGTATACCATTTTACTTTAATCATACTATTGTCAGCCTGATCTAATGTCTATTTACCTCCCTATTATTGGACCACGGCAAGTGAGCCACACTAAGTGATCAACAGAGAGCAAGAGGGAGGGAAATTGGAACGAAAAATGATCAGAGTTCGGATCTGAGGTGCGAAATCTCTACAAAACAATTGTTCATATGACGGTGCATCTGACAGATTTAATCCCCATTGACATAGTGTGTATTGTCTATAAATAGTATACTTCATGCAACTGCCTACGCATAATACTGTATGTCGTTTGAGTGTGACGACGAGAAATTGCAGAGTAGCTATGAAATAATAAAACGATGCTAGTTTTCTTGTCGGTAGTTTCTTTGAGATTTCTTTGCACCTAACCTGTTTTACATTTTCGAAAACTTTCCTCCTATCATCACCTACGGAAACATAAATTTATAGCATTTAAGTAATGAACCTTGAAAGTCACTATTAATTTCAATTCAAAATGAACACAACAAGTGACGTCCTTAATTTCACAGTATATATAATCAATATACTACAGTTCGTAATAATGAACTTACCCGAAAGTTTGTGCATTCCATAATTCTTAATATGAACTTTGTTGAAATGTGGTCTAATATTGAAATGACGAGTGGAAATAAATTGGATAGGACACAGTAAACAAGCAATTCTTTCGTCTTCAACAACAAAATAATCATATTCCCATTTCCTTTGGAAGTAGTATTCCTTCACAGGTTTAGATTTTACCATGTTCCAGTACTCTTTAAACTGCAGTACGCGTGTTATTTGTTTTTGTTTATTTGTTTACTTATTTACTAACTTATTTAGGCCTACTTATATACTTACTTACTTATTTAGGCCTATTTATTTATATATTTACTTATTTGCTTACTTACTTTCTTACTTATTTACTTATGTATTTACTTTTGTGTTTATTTATTTATATTTATTTATTTGGCTGGAGTGCGTTACAATTTTGAAAGACAGCATTGACATCCGGTCATATAGCTATCACTCACTTATCAACGTACAATTTATTTATCGTCCTATTACTAGTAAAACCAGTTAAGACCAGTAATACAAGTTTTGTAAAAACAGGAATAAAAACTTTATTAAAGCATGAAAAATCATAATAAATTCTTCAAATAAAGTAATTGGTTTGTTGCCTGCAAGCAACATTTCGGATTTATTTCGTTTTAGTAGAATACAGAGCACGGAAAGACATGTCGGGGACTGTACTTAACTTATTTTACACAAAAAGTGGATTTTATCGGCTTTACTAGTAATAGGACGATATATGCATAGGTAGACCTTCTTACATTATGTGCAGACATACATTTTAAAATTTATTTTACATGTCTTTTAATTTATTTATTTCCCTCATTCATTTTTCTCTTACTTTCTAAAGGTATGTTTCTAAGGATTTTATTATCTATTCATTTGTAATTCTTGATAGCGTATTGTATACCTGCCGCCGCGAATGAATTTAATGCAGCCAAGCGTAACTAGAACGTCATGACCGCGCTGGTAGAAAAGGTGGGTGGGGTAAGAAAGGGGAGTATAGCAGTCGCTCTTGGGAGTTACAGTTCTGCAGGCCTGCCCAAGAGTAAGACGTGACAAAGGCATACCTAGAAAGAAATGGTAGCCCATTGAAGACTGAAATAATTCAATAATATAATATTGATGGAAGTAAATAATGATCAATATGATATTATGACACACAAATATGACACGACACATTATAGAATTAGGGGATAGTTTCTATACAGCCATTTCTAAGATTAAAGTTGAAATCATCGGCAGTCCGAGAGTTTCAACCACAAGTGCCTGTACAATTTCTGCGCCCCAGTTGCCACCTCCACCGTGACCCAATTTGAAGCGTCCATGGATCAATAAGGCATGTCTCCAGCGCTTGCAAACGTTCAAAATTTCCCACTGTTAACATCAAAGTTTGTAAAACTGGTAATTCTTTTGAGTAAAGGGACACGTGAAGATCGGAATTTTTTATCACGAAAATAGCGACTGACATCAGTTCTTGAGTCAGAACATTTATTTCCATCTGTCCAATGTACAACAGTTAAGTTGCAGGATTGAGGATGTAAGAAGCTACGATCAAACGTACCAACCTCGTTTCTGCCATAGATGTTCGTCCGTTGTTTTGTATGGCACTACTGTACATGACGGTCGTCCTTTTTAACCCCATTGTGTATTCCTCTCGCTTCGGATTGTTATATAGCGAAAAGATTTTAGAGTAGAATATGTCAAACAATTATAGGAGACCACTATAAAATAAATTCTATCACAATAGTGGAAGAATTGATAATTCTCTTTCTTTGTCAGTTTAAACGCCCTCTTTTCCGTCATACTCACCACTGAGGGTAGGGGAGGGAGAATCACTGAATTACTGGTCATGGGAATAGCATGGCACAGGCCCATCAGAGAGACATCATAGGACAGTCATAGAACAATGGACAAACACCTGTGCCTTGGATGGAAGATAAATTTCATCCACTGCCCACTACGGGAATCGAACTTCGGACTGCATGGTCGGGAAGCGCACGCGCTATTCACATAACCAGGATCGATAATTAGGCCTACAATAATTATTTAATCTTAATTCAGACCGTTTGCCAGAATTCCTTCAAAAATAAATAAATAAATAAATAAATAAATAAATAAATGAATGAATAAATAAATAAATATTTATATACTAAATACAAAAAGTAAAACTGAAATTGAAGGAATACGATTTTTCGCTCCCTTGCTTGTCTTTCCTCAAATAGCAATGGCAAATGAAGCATTATAGATGAACACGAAAAGTTCAACCGGTTAAAAATAATTATATCGTGTGACACAGAAGTCAGTTGACAAATGGGAAACATTACTAATTGTAAAACTGAAATAATTATTGTACAAAGTAACATAATAACGTGTTCACTCCAAGATGTCCGTAACGTGAGTGACCTTTACCATTTGTACTGTTAGGTTGAAAGTACACATCCCCTTTGGTACCGATAGAATTCTTCGCCTTTTGTCTCCTTATCAGTTTTCCTGAATTAGTTTCTGTGAAATACGTAAAATGAAATCAGTACATAAACTCAGGTAGGTCATTGTACGGTAAACAGCAATGCTACAGTTAGTTTTTAGCCTAGATCATATATACGCAGATTGCTCGGCGTTATAGGCTTTGACGGTAACAACTTTTGTCAGGTTCACTATACTGCCATCTAGTAGTTAACTAAGGAGTCATGTCCTAACTCCCATTGAATTGCATTAGCGACTGTACTACCATGTCGTGTTCGTTTACGGCGGGCGGTTTGAGATCCTGGCGGTTGTTCTCTTCAAAGTGCAACCGATTTTAACATAGGAATGAACAATCTTTATGTGATCTGGGGTTTTTGTTTTGTTTCGTTTATTGTTTGAAGCTATTGAGTTATTATTTTGAGTTCCATAAGAGTTGAAGAAGATAACATTATTGTTTATTATTTTCAGTTGTGATATTTAAATGCATTGAAAGTTGAAGAGATCCTGTTGACTCCTGAAGAGTAAGTGGAGCTATAACTCTTTGGGGGACAATCGCAGGACAAGAGTAGTTTCACACGAGTTTCATCGTCATCATCCTGGCAATCCAAAACTATCATAACAAAACGTAGCCAAATTATTGCATAATTTTAAAACAACTTTCATTGTACTCGACAAGAAACGAATTGGTCGTCCCAAATCTGTTACTGACGGACAGAATTCAAAACACGTAACTGCGAAGAAGAAGGCCAGCTCTAACTGGTCAGTGCGCTATGTGGCTCGAGAAAGTAATATCAGTAGAGAATATGTTCGCAGACTATTGAAACCTGCACATTTTCACCCCTACATATTACAGCATGTATACAATGCAAGAAGAGGTGAACATATTGCAACAGGATCACACAGTGTTTACGTACTGCTCGATACTTTCTTTAGCATGTTCAATGACGAATGCTCATTCTTTCTGGATGGGCACGCTCATATGCAAAATGCACAATACTAATCCAAAGAAAATCCAAGATGGATGCGTGAAGCTAACAAGCCAGTAGGAGATATGGTTGTGGGATCATATTTTTTTACTTGGTTATTTCACGACGCTCTATCAACTATGAGGTTATTTAGCGTCGATGGGATTAGTGATCGCGAGATGGTATTTGGCGAGATGAGGCCGAGGATTCGCCATAGGTTATCTGACATTTGCCTTACGGCTGGGGTAAACCTCGGAAGAAACCCAACCAGGTAATCAGCCCAAACGGGAATCAAACCCGCGCCCGAACGCAACTCCGGATCGATAGGCAAGCGCCTTAGCCGACAGAGCTACGCCGGTGGCTAGGGATCACATTTATTTGATGGAAGTGTAAATCAACATCCATATGGGTAATTCCTGGACAGTACTCTAAAGGAATTCCTGTATGATTTGACACTGAACAGATGGGTAAGAATGTGGTTTCAACAAGATGGGACCACGGCACTTTATGCTCTAACAGTTCGCCAGAAACTAAATAAGAAGTTCGGTTTGCACTGGGTTTGACGAGGTGGACCTTAGTCGTGGCCTCCATTGTCACCAGATCTCATAACCCTTAATTTCTTTCTATGGGGGTTTGTGAAGCAGTACGTTTTTCGGATATAGCCTACATCTATACATAACTTGAGGATCACCTATGTTGTTCAGTACATCCCATCTGGAACACTTTTAGGCGTGACAAAAGAATATCAGGATTCAATGAGGCACTGTCTTCAAGTAAATGGAACACATGTTGAATATTTGCGGTAGTGAACATATTGTATACAATTGCATTTACATTTAGAATGTTGTTTCTCATTGTTTTGTCAACTGACTTCTGTGTCACACGACAATAATAAGGAATGCCGTCAACGAAAATAACTCCTACATTACAACTTAAAAGATTATAGAGATGTGGAACATGTGAAGAGACTTAATCTCTATTTATGACCGCGGACTTGATTCAAACCTCGGCGATGGCCAAGTTGTATTTGCGGTGGACAAAGCTTACCATTGCATCGCCACGATGTTAATTCGACCAGCGCTCTGCTAACTACGAAGGCGGTTTTTCAAACTACAAATTGCATTTGTCTATCAATATCCAAGTTTCGGATATGTGTGTAAGCCGGTAGTGATTCAGTAGCGCATGAGCACTTGCATGCAATAGGTGAGGGAACCAATAGTCAAATCAAAATTGTTTATGTACACGAAGTGCTTTCTATGCTTCTCCGAACGTTATCTCTTTCATGTGCTTCATCTCACGATGTGTAGCTT
The DNA here is from genome assembly GCF_040183065.1 of Periplaneta americana. Lineage (NCBI taxonomy): Eukaryota > Metazoa > Arthropoda > Insecta > Blattodea > Blattidae > Periplaneta > Periplaneta americana. Next base: position 83,175,030 of record NC_091119.1, read on the forward strand.
TCAGATGTTTTTTTTATCGCGTCTTTGAATGCATTTGCTCAAACTTTTATCGCTTTGTGCTACTTGCTTTAAGAATTATTTTATGTTGTAGAATATGACAACATGGCCATCTGCCATACAGATTTAAGATGTCATAAAAGAGGCAACAATGAGCATATTCTTTGAACAGAGATAAAAGTCGTGTCTGTGACGTCATTCTCATACAACTGGAACCACATTAACGGGTCCTCGCCATAAATCCCAGAGCGGCGCTTCAGTTAATTTTTGTAGCAGTTAACTCATATTGAAAGGACGCCGGACACGGGCAAAAACTATTTTCACAGTGTTATGGGATTCCCTTGTCAGTCCGTTACGTCGTGCTCACAACAGAAGTTAAATTGTTCCTTACGTTTTCATAGCTTATACAGTTGCCAAAAACCGAAATATGCAGCAGACTTCTCGCTCCACGAGATAAGTAATAATGGCTTTATTCATTTAAAAAAAATATACGCCAGCAATGGCGGCTTAACAAAGAGATAACGCTGATTACATTGTCTTCGCGCCTTTTAACCAGCACTATACCTAATTACACTTATTCTCCACATTTCTATATTTCGTACGCCATTACGTGGAATGGGCCATGAAAAGCGTCCAATAAGTTTGTTCAGGTACTGTTAAGTTCGCTTGAGCTGCAAGACGCGCTCCCGCTTCAAGATTTTTTTAATTACTGTCCAGAGAGAAATTTCTTTCACTGATAAATGAAGTATGCATATGTACAAAAGAAGAAAAGTTCCTCCTTTTCCACTTATCATTTCTAGTTAGTCTTGATTTACTATCAAATATCATGAATGTTATATTTCAGACAATGACTGTCTTATGCAATACTGATATTGATTCTTAATGACATAAGTTCAACTCTAAATAATTTCGAGGGGTTTCGGTGTACTATAATGCCCGAAAAAATATACGTACGATTTTTGAAGTAATACGTTTACATTATGCTAGTTTACTACCTGAACACTTAATTAATGTTATTTTCATAATCGCATAAGATATTGCAGTAGGATAACGTACAATGAAAAACGATCCTTGACTAAATGTTAACAAAACAATCTCAATCAAAATTCCACAAATCTTCAGCAGTATGAGTGTTACCGTATAGTCATGATTCTGAATAGCAAAATAAAACTATTTTACTACAAGCCAGAAAGTTAAAATTCAAGATTCCCATAAAATTAGCCTATATATATATATATATATATATATATATATATATATGTCATAAAATAGAAATTATAAATCGACCAGCAAAACATATGATTACATATGCACACATAATGAAGAAGGGTACGGGAGAAAATGTCTTGAATACAGAGTGTTTCTGCATTATGATAGAAAGTTTTATAGTTTTATACAAGGGATCAAAATCAGTTACGTGAAATTTGAAATCTAAATTCTGTATGTAATAAATATTTATGGAATTTATGTGAATATTTCTTCTTAACTCTTTATTATGTTATTAACACAATTGCAATATTAAGAAATTGGTGTAAATACTTTTCTTTTACAAACAATATAGATAGTATCAAACAAAAAGTAGTTATATAGAAATAACGACATAAAATTTCACGTTCCGTTTGAAGTTTGTGCACCACTGTCTTCTTAATCCAACAGGCTGCTTATTCATATACATAATCCTTCCTCCTTCCATACCTAGCGCTTGGTGCCCGCGCACGACGTCAAGGTCAGAAAAATGCGCTTGCTTTGACATCACTGATATAGAGTATGTATGTATATTAATATCGATAAAGGACTACGTTTTGTAAAAAAATTAGGCTTTTAGGTTTGACCTATATTTAGTAAAACTAGTCAGAATTTGACAATTCCATAAAAGTACAATACAGACTTTAAAATATTGAATAGAGTTCGAATTCTTAAAAAGTTGCACACAAAAATAAATGAGAAAATGGTAAAAATATTTTCAACTTAACAACTGAAACGTGCACGGAAAGAACGTGCCATGTCGTTTTCCTTCAATTTTACAGGGAAGCATTTCTTAACTTTAATACACTGCTGAGTCATCATTAGTTTATATCTCATTTAGTTTAAGTTATCATGTTATAGTGCAGGCTTTTTGCCATTCTGTCTTACTAGGAAGATAGTTCACTTTATGAAGTAGCAGGTAGGACCAAAAATAATAATAATAATAATAATAATAATAATAATAATAATAATAATAATAATAAAATGTGGCTTGGCATGTTATTTCCGTGGACCCTTCAACTGTTATCGACAGTGTTTCAGATATAACCATAAATTTAATGCGCAAGTGTTTAAAGGCCTTTATAAACGTAGTCTATACATTAAATGGAAAGTGAAATATTTTCTAATTAACATATTTGCTCTATGAAATAAAGGGAATTACAAGTTGCAAGACTTTTACTATTATTGTATTAATTAATTGTATAGGCATAATGCTACAAAACAATGAGTTGCAGTGAGAAAATCAAATAAGCTATGTTGAGAATTTTATTTTCCAGGTACAGTCAAGTGTACATACCGTTTCGTACTATGTTCTCCATGGTGACAAGGGGTAACTGAGAAATCAACATGTGAACAAAATTGATATATACGAGTAGTTTACAATGTTCTTAGTTATGTAACATCGAGAGAAAACGTATAATTTACTATCCCAATAAAGAAACAGGCAATGAAATACACAATTCTTAACTATAAGACAAAACAAATAACGAAATTTAACGAGGACTACAAACCACGCCGACTTTTTACATTAATTTCATTTAGTTTTCTGCCCAAGAGCAGGTCTTTCACTGCAAACCCAGCTTTCTCCAATATTTCCTATTTTCTGCCTTCCTCTTTGTTTCCTCATAATATGATCCATATATCTTAATGTCGTCTATCATCTGATATCTTCTTCTACCCCGAACTCTTCTCCAGTTCGCCATTCCTTCTAGTAGGCAGTTTCTTCTCAGCCAGTGACCCAGCCTCTTCCTGATCAGTTTCATTATCAGTGAATAAAAGAATAATAATTAAATGTAATATATTAAAAAATTAATGAAAACATGCTATGACTACAAACTTTGGACTAACGACCAAAAGAAAAAAGAGGACACGAAGACTTATACCTAATACGTTAAATGGATAGAATTCGTCTGTTAGCCAAAGCATACAATCTAAATATTCGTGAAATATTTGGAAATAATGATGATAATTATGATTATGATGTCATGTTAATGGAAGAGATTGATGTACACGTCCATGAACAATATTATGAGGCACTATTCCCACCCACATAACGTACTGTATATGCTTTGCTAAAATAAATAGTTTACTTAGGATTGCTTTGCTAGCACAAGGATATCGATGGCTCAGTTGCTACTGAAAATTAGCTATATAGTATTAAAAGGCTTGGTATACATAAACACAATACATCAACGTTACTCCATTCTAGAAATATTCGTTTTTAGTCCACTAGTAAATGGTATACAAAAGAAAATCACTGAACCTTCTCGAATTTAAATTGATAATGGATAAAAGAACAAAAGTAAATTTCTATGGGGATACAAATGGATTCGAAACAATCTCTAATATGCTGATGATGTATTACTAGTTCCTGAGGCTGAAGCTAACTTGCAGCGTTTGTTGTATGTAAATTTAAGAGGCACAAATCAACATAACATGACAGTATCCACAAACAAAACAAGCAGTAAATATCGCGAGGCTGGAGATCAGCAATATATTATAAAATAGAAGAAGTCAGTTTATACAAATATCTTATAGATCTGAAGGAAAAAGGTATCCGAACAAGGAAGTAGAACAGAAGTCAATAACAGACTGTCGAATTATAAGTTACCGAGAAAAAAATAACAAAAATGAACAGAAATTAGACAGACAAAGAGGCGAAGATAAGGTGAATTTAACCGGCTACAGAATTTTGCGGAGAGGAAGAAAAAGAACAATAGTGTGGAGAAAGTGAGAAGTTGGTACAAGATATACCAAGACACCAGAGTCTACTTATTTTTCATTTTAAATATTCTGTAGTGCAACATCTGAAGCCAGTTCTTACGTCCAAGTAATTGTGCAAGTTGTAGGAAGTTGTCAAAAGGAAACAATCAGTCTGAAGACAGTGAGGGTGTAGGACAACATCCCTGGTTATGCAGTCCGAGAGGTAAGCTAATTCAATCCCTTTTAAAGCAAAGCTATTGTAACGCCGGAGAAGAAAGATTATCGTGCTAGAAACAAGTTGGCAATGGAAATTCACAAAGGTAAAAATTACGACTTGGGAGGAGAAAAGTTGGAAATTCACAGACCGAAGTTAGCAGAACTTTCGTACGGACCTACTGTTAGAGATACGGAAAGTGAAACTTACTACAGCTTAAGGACTACAAAAGGAAAATCAGAAATGTACAATGGAAAACCTTGCACATATCCATAATCACGTCTGTTATAAAATTTAAATTTTTTGCGATGCTCATAAAGATTTAAGGTAGCATCTTTCAATGTCATATTTTAATTAAAACTGGAACTATTTTCCACGCTTATGTTTATACAACACTTGTTTTTAGCGATTTTCAATTTCAAATCTTACGTCTGACATAAAACTTAAAATTTTTGCAATGATCATACAGATTTTAATATGAGACCTTGCACTGTCATATTTTATTAAAAACAGCAAATATCTTCCACTCTTATCTTTATACAACACTTATTTTTAGTGATGTTCAATTTAAAATCTTCCACACTTACGTCTGACATGAAACTTAAAATTTTTGCGTTCATCATACAGATTCAATATTGGACCTTGCATCATATTTTATTGAAAACTAAAACTATTTTCCACGCTTATCTTTATACAACACTTATTTTTAGTAGTGTTCAATTTAAAATCTCCCACACTTACACCTGATATGAAACTTAAAAATGTTGCGATGATCATACAGATTCAATGTTGGGCCTTGCATTACATTTTATTGAAAAATAAAAATATTTTCCACGCTTATCTTTATACAACACTTATTTTTAATGGCGTTCAATTTAAAATCTTCCACACTTACGTCTGATATGAAACTTAAAATTTTTGCGTTGATCATACAGATTAAATGTGGGACCTAGCACTGTCATATTTTATTTTACATTTAAAAATCTTTTATCCAAGAACATATTATTCTATTGTCATGTACAGAATGCAGAATTTCAAGGTCGAGAAAAGAAGTCTGCAATAACACAGTATACAGAGATGTAGATTCGAGAAAGAGGAAATTATCACAAAGAATAAGACAGAAAAACTTACATCATCGAAAAAGTTACCGTAACATTGTCAACAATTCAAACACATAATATGGAATAAAGCTTAATACATTCAAATCACGTTTCAGATATCAGTACACAATATACCGATATTGTGACGTCTAGCTGAAAAAACTTGCAACAATTTATTTATTTCTTTTTGTTATTACCACCAGCTCTTCTTCTAGCCAATCTCCGAGATTATACAAGGACGGGAAATAACGATGATTTCGCAAAGAAGACTAGATTTTGTAAGCTGCTGAGAATTTCTGCTACGTTAGTCTCTACTCAGGAAACATGCGAATTCCAAATAGATGTCGGTGCTACCGTGGAGGATTAATGTATGATGCTATCGTGCAGCCCAGCAAAGTCAAAGTACTCCTGTCATTGTTTCAGTAATGCATAGGGCTAGGATTTTTAGAAAATGAAATATATATTATTTGCACTGTAATAGAAACTCGTAATAGTGTTTTAAGTTTCCGATAAGGTCACCTGAACATATATATTTTAAATTTTATTTCACATTTTTAAAATTTTTAAATATATACGTATTTTCAAATATTCACATAAAAACATATAAAAATTAAGTTTTCATCAAGTAATTTTCTACAAGAGCCCCATTTCAGATTAATCATCATCCGAATGTTCAGTGCAGTTACTTAGACATGACAGCTGGCAACTGTTTCTCGGAATTGCCTATCTGTGGAACTGATAAGAGCTACTGTTGCTACTAAAAATTGTAGTGTAACTAACACACATAAACATTGATGTGTCATTTAGGATTGCCTGGTAAGTTATCATGACGCTGATTCAGGGACTAATTATAATTTCATAAACATCAGCTGCCTCAGTTTTCATTTACAATCATAAACATGTCCCTAGTGAGTGCATGTTATTTCTCAATGGCCAGGGCTGCTCTTTTTCCCCAGTACAAGACAATATTCCGCCATAATCGTCAGTCTATAGTGATGGGCAACTTGAGGATGAATCTCTGTACTGTAGTTCTTCAGCAGTTGGCGAGATAGCATAATTTATACTGGTGAGTACGTTTATATTTAGATTGCATAAAATAATTGAAACATAATTAACTATTTTTCCTTTACTGTCACATATTTTCCCGATTTTTAGCACATGAAAAATAAATATTTAGAACCTAAAAATCCGAGCCCTGATAATCATTATACAGTACTTGCAGTCTTTTTTACTATAGCTAATGATGATGATGATTATTATTATTATTATTATTATTATTATTATTATTATTATTATTATTATTATTACGGTATAATGATTATAATAGACTATGTAGACACATAATAGAATGAGTCACATTAAATATGTTTCAAGTTTTAAATAAAAAACATATGCTATCGAAGTGATATTATTGCGAATGGAATGTAATTTCGGGAGCTGCGTACTACGACCCAACACTGTGACCTTCCAATATCAATTGCTCTAACCCTCAAGCTAGGCGCATTCTCAAATCCACACCGGCCGACTACACTAAGGTTCGCTGCGTATCCAGGTTTCGAGCAGACAACCTCTCTCGTCCCTCAATGCGTCGCCAACCGGCATTCGGGGAATGCTACGGAATGATAACGAAATGGAAAAATGTTGACGGAATAAAGTAGATGTCTAATATGGGAAAACGGGAGAACCCAAGATAACTCCGCGACAGTGTCCGCCACAAGTGTCACTATGGAGAAAAACCCAAGCCTGACCGGGACCTGACCAATCAGCCACCGTAGAGAGTGATATTATTGGAACTAACTAGTATTTACTGCCTTATTGACGGATATTATGACACATAAGAGTTGGATTGTTTGCAACAACAGCATCATTAAGGCACATAAAAGTGTTTTAATGGAAGTGTTTAGATTTCTTTAAACTATCATATTAAAATGCAATTTTATCATTTCACTTGATTGTCTACGACTCTCCTTATTTTTATTCTAAATGTATTATTCAATTCTGTTTACCACAGGTAGGAAATTCGTACCAAAGCATTAGATTTCAGTTGAGTACAGCGAGGAGTATAGATGTCACCCGCTCCTCGTCCTGCTGCCGCTCGCTACAGATGATACAACGCATAGTGGCATTCTGTAGGACTGTGTAAAGTCGTGAATAGTTTGAAAAAAAGTTATGTTTTATTTAACGACGCTCGTAACTCCCGAGGTTATATCAGCGTCACCGGTGTGCCGGAATTTTATCCCGCAGGAGTTCTTTTACATCCCAGTAAATCTACAGACATGAGCCTGTCGCATTGAAGCACACTTAAATGCCATCGATCTGGCCCGGGATCGAACCCGCAATCACAAGCATAGAAGGCCAGTGGTATACCAACTGAGCCAACCAGGCCGACGTGAATAGTTTGAAGAATATTGTTAATTTATATTAATATTTTAGGTTTTTAACAAAGTGAGCTATTTTGTTATTCTTGTATTATTTACGTAATGTGAATATTATGCATTATTTAAAAAAGGGAACTAATCTGTTATCAAATAATTATGCAAACAGGAGTATGTAACACGTTTATTTTTTCCTCCGATTATTCTTCGCTATGCATTCGGTTGCGTTACAGTCCAATTTCAACAACGGAATTACGATACGAACTTTTATTTATTTTATTGGGTTATTTTACGGTTATTTAGCGTCTGAATGACATGAAAGTGATAATGCCGGTGAAATGAGTCCGGGTCCAGCACCGAAAGTTACCCAGCATTTGCTCGTATTGAGTTGAGAGAAAATCCCGGAAAAACCTCAACCAGGTAACTTACCCCGAACGGGAATCGAACCCGGGCCACGTGGTTTCGCGGCCAGGATACGAACTTCCTAGCTGTCATTACAATAGAAACGAAAAATTTTCTTGAAAAAAATTATGAGTTTAATAATATCAAGTGCCACATACGAGATACACTATTAGATTCACAAAGGAGTTGTTCACCTGATGATAGTACGATATACTGTATCATATTTCAGATTTGCTGTAACGTCTTGTGACTGTGGAACGAATATTTTCAGAGTACAAATATTGTTTATTTTTTCTGAACCTAAAAGGGGTATTTCTTTTGACAGAATGAAAATGTTCATTGTTATTTGTTATAACGAGGCTAGAATCATAATTGTATACTTTGTATGTCATTTTTACATGAATAGATAAATTATTTTAGATTGGGATAATAATACAAATTACAAATTATTCTTTTTTATATTATTTTCTTGTTGTAAGGCTGTGGATGATTGGAGCACATGTTTGGTTACCATCCAGCTGTACATGTTAGTCGTTTTGGTTCACTAACATTGAGAGACGCTCTATTACTTTTCACTCACACAACTTAACAGTTTTGGTACCAACTTCCTGTCTCTACTCTTAACATAGGCACCGATTTTGACATAACCTTGCAAAACGTGAGGCACGTGTAATTAATTTTATCTTGGACAGAATCAGACCAATGACACTACAGCTATCTTAAAATAGATTAGGTTTATTTTTAACATCATCATTATGCTTTCATGCTAATGAAGAAACTATAGTATACTATAGATGTTATTGTATAGTTACAAAACTTGATAACAAAGAATCCATTCCTCTATATGTTCGTCCATGAATTATATCAAAACAAAAGCCTTTCTACATAAAACTTTGCGCTAAAAATATTTTTATGATTCACAATGTCTGCTTTAAATTTAACTCATAACATATTATGATTTTATGTTTTTAGGAAATGAATTAAATTACAGCCGATTGTTCTCCTAGTTGTGGTGTAACTGCATTTTATGCAGGTCTGTGAAAGGTTTTTAATGCTACAACAGCGTTTCACCTTTTCCGACTACCTACAAAATGGAAACTGTCCGCGCCCAACGCTAATCTCTGCAGTGTCAAATAGAAATACGTTGAAGAGAGCAAACCAAGCAGAAGTCTCGTTATGAATATTAACTAATTAGCCTTCACACGAGATGAGCTCCAATAATCAGACTTCCATTTGGTTTCGAATACTGCAATATTCCTTCCCTTGAGTTTGGATTTTTTGGAGGGGACTTATTCAATATTTCAAGCGAGTTTGCTCGTACTGTGATGTAAAACTCGACGTTGTCGACATCGCTTTAGAGATTAGTCCTTTTGACCTGTCCCATTCTCCTTTCCGTGACGATCATGAACGAAAACTTGGTCCCCAATCACAAAAATGTCATTAAAAAGTCATTTTTAGTTCCCTCTCAATATGAATAAACACAGGACAAGGAAAACTTACTCTTTTCCAATGAAACAGGCATAAATTTGGACTACCCCGTAGGAAAACTTATCCGAAGCCGCTTGACTTAGTCCAGAAACGCTACCACCTGACCACAGTTATCATATACAGAGTGTTAAAAAACATTAAATATTTTGAGAGGTTGTAGTAGTCATCAAAATAAGAAAAAAGATTAACAAAATGTTCTAAAATGAATGTCTTCCGAGATATAAGTACTTGTTCATCAACATCATAGGAGATGCTCAATGCAATTTCCATTGAAAAAATGTTCAATATTGTAAGAAGTAGTGGTAGTAGTAATCAAACCAAGGGAAAATCTAATAAACATGTGTCCTAAAATTAAATTTTGTATGAAATAAGAGCTTTGAAACTAGTATTGTCAGAAAAGAATAACTTCCAATGTGAGTTCTTTGTTTGTTTCTTCTTACTGACTATATAGGCTAGCTATTATCACATCGGAAATGTACTAAGCAAAAGAGTTATAAATAGTGCTGTTCATCGATCAAAATATTTAATCGATTAACTATTTGATCGATTTAAAAAAAAGCTTTAATGTATTATAATATACAATTATTGTTAAATTTAACTTGTGTTCGGTGATAAGCATAAGTATTAAATGTTGTATATCTGTATATATTCTATCGTTATATTACAAAACAACTATTTTAATTATTTACTAACAAATTTATTATGAGGCCTATAATTTGTGTCAATTTCGCCGGAAACTTTTGAAACAAAAATAAATAACAAAAATTATGAAGACTCACCTAGTTAATACTGCTTCATCCATGATTTTAAACATGTGAGTGCATTCACAAGCTCCGAATTAAGTGCCGCTCTACGTTTAGTAAAAATGTTTCCCGCATCACTAAACACGAAAAAACTTTTTATCTGTCAAGCATTTCTCCACGATCTTTCAATTTAAATCCAAACGTTTCACCGAGTTTATCTCTCAAATGCTCATATGACATAATGGAGTTTATACTTTTCACAGACCACAGAAAAGTGATTTTTCTTCTTTATCAAACTAAACACACAACCTTCATATACAAACTCAGTACAGAAACTGCAACTGCAAAAGTACAGCGGTCGAAAAATGAGAATGGCCCCTATTATAATAGAATTACCAGATATTAGAAAGAGAAGAAGATAGTTACGTTCTCACTTGCACACAGTGTAGACACGGCTATTTTATAAGAGATGAGGGGGGACGAATTCCAGAAAAGTATGTATTTCATATGCTAAGAAGAGGAGCTGACAACAAGCTGGAGGTTTTCTTGGAAAACCATAAAACTTAATAAAGGTTTCGCATTGTGTTTCAACTTTCAATAGATGCAGACTAGGTCACGATCCTCATATCTCTATCTCTTTCTGAAGTGTTTGTGCAATGTTTTTCCCTACACTACCTGTTTTTCAGTTAGGAAATAACAGTAATATTGTGCTTTAAAGTAAGCAATTTCCAAGAGAAGAATATTTTCGGAATTTTTAGTATGAGTTTCTATTAACAAAATAATAATTAATATCAACTACAACCGATTAATTTTAATCGACTCGATTAATCGATTAAATATTTTTGGTCGATTAAACCCCACAAAACTAGTCATAACGTATGATTCCCTAAGACGTAGGGCAGAAATATGAGTTACAGAAATCATATTGAGCATCTCCTGTGACGTTGATGAATATCTCGGAAGATATTAATTTTAGAAGCCACGTTTATTAGGCTTTTTTTATCTTTTTCGATAAATGATACTCTTTTTTAAATGAAAATCACATTGAGCATTTCTTATGTTATTCAAAATATACTAATTTTAGGACTAATGTTTATTAGATTTTTTTTCTTTGTTGAACACTACCACCTCTCAAAATACTGACTGCTTTATTAAACACCCTGTATTTATTAGTTTCTTATTAACAGTATTAAGACGACAATATTGGAGTGAGAATAAATTTTCAATCTTCAAGAATACTCAAAATCAACTATACTAGACTCTGAATAACTTTATGATATCTTAACTATTTTAACTTTTGCATTTATCTGGCTGTCTAGTTTCGAAGTGGTATCCTTCACTGTCCGAAGCCTAGTGAAGATCCCACGCACTGTATTTTGGTTTCCTGTTGTGGTGAGGTGTGTTCATGATTGTGTAGAAAAAGATGTGTGTTTTGAAATTCAGTTAAGTGCTCAGGATGTGATGTGGGTGTGTTTTTGTATGTTTATAAATTTCATATTGTTCAAGGGCGTTAAGTTTCTGTTTTTGGTTGGATGTGTAGTATTTTCATGTGAGTGTATATGTTGCTGTAGCTGTGATTGGAGTTTGTGATGTGTTCTGCGTAGGCTGAATTGTTGTGTTAGATTCACTATGCTTCGGACAATGAATGACACCACTTCGAAACTAGTCAGCCAGTTAAATGCAAAAGTTAACACAATAAAAATATCATAAAGTTATTCAGTGATCATAAACATTAAAAGAGGGTATCGAACAATGAATAATATAATGAACTGTTTCAAGGCAATATTTGTATATAATTTAACTTTTGCCTCCATATGGCGGATGATTGGTTGCGAGGACAATGGTGATAAAATCTATATCATGTCATCCATGGGAAGGGACATAAAGCCGCAGACTGCACTTTGCATATTTTCGGCACGTAAAGAGCTCTGTCCCCGAATGACATATCCCCAGACATAAAAAAGCATCAGGGGATTCATACGATCCCTGAAATTGCGTGAAACCTTCATGTTCCTGTTGGGTGTTATTTTGATATTTAGATTTCTAATGAATTGCTTCTTATTTATAGCCTAAGTACTTTCAATATGATTGGGAGTGAAATAAATTTAATACAACTTACGTATTGTATTATTAATTATTATCTGTCTTTTATTTGTTTATTGAATATACGAATATATCTCATATCCATACAAACATTTACAATGTAATTACTGTGCTTCATTTGATTTGATTTCTTGGAAATCTGTTAGTTTGGGTCAGGCATAAGAAAATAATAATTAATATGTAGTAATTCATACAAACACGTAACTTCATTCACTTACCATAACAATGTAAGAGTATGATCGGCTGTTAAGCAAGTGACGCCAGAATAGTATGGCGTAACTTATTGCCGTTGCTAAGGAAGTAACGTCAGATGTTAACATTTTCGTAACGTTTTATTCATTTGACATTGAAGCATAAATATTTCACGTTAAGAACTACAGGTCGTTTCCCGGCAAATGAAAATTAAACTTCACATGTCATCAATCTCCTATACCAACACATCATCGCTAATGATGAATTCTGCGTTAAGGTAATCTCACATCACAAGATGGATTGCCAGAGTGCTGGAAAGTCCCAAGCATCCATTCTGATTGGGGCAGATAAAAAAGTTAATTTTTTTCTTCTACCATGTTAATAATGTCAAAAGAAGTGCTTATACAAATTTTGGCCACTCGACTGCAATTACGAGGCCGTCCAGAAAGTGATTTAACCTGGGATTGTTATAGAAAAAAAGCACAATCGCATAGAAAGGTTTATTGAAAGAGATACAGCAATTGTTGCGCTATTTGTCAACATATCCCCAACTAAAATTGAGATATTTGTCGTACCATAGGATCAATTTTTGTATCCTTGTGTCGTAGAAGTGAGCCATCTGCACCTCTCTATCGATCCTATGATATGACAAATGTCTCAAATCTGGTGGGGAATATGTTTAAAACTAGCTCAACAATTACTGTGTCAGTTCCAATAAATTTTTCCAACGAAACTTGTGTTTTCTTTCTGTTAATGTCCCCTAGTGAACTTAATTTTTACGGCACTCGTAATTGCGGTCGAGTGGCCAAAATTGGTAGAAGCACTTCTTTTGACATTATTAACATGCTGGTAGAAAAAAAATAACTTTTTTATCTGCTCCCATCAGAATGTTTGCTTGTCAGTTGACCATACTATGTTAAGTCATTAAAAATCTACCATTCAACCAAGACCTCTGATTGAGGTGCTGGCTGATATGTAGGCCTACATCTATTATCAGGCTGTGCATCTCACTTGACGATATGTGTCTGAGGAAGAACAATTGTTTGTATATATATATATATATATATATATGAAGTCTCATTAGTGAAATATGTAGCTAGTCGACGATGCATGCAATGGAGGGGGAAAGGAACTGATCACCCTACCCCATTATCTCCATGTCTAGCTGTCTCATGAGTGATGCCTTGTTGGTGTCACTTATGGGGTCCAGACCTGTCTTCGGATAGTTGACTGAACAACAACATTCAACCAACACATCAGCCGGCAAGCAGAAAAATATAACTACCGAATCAATCAATCAATCAATCAATCAAATCATTTAATAAATCAACCAACCAATCAACGTACAATGTAAAATATTCCATACTGATGTCTGAAGTAAAATTTAAAATGTTTTCGATGATCATACAGATTCAATGTTGAACTTTTTATTGTCACATTGTATTTAAAACTTAAAATGTTTTCCGCACTCATGTTCGATTCAACTCTTATTTTCTGCGTTGGCTATGCAATATTAAATTCAAAATCTTCCACAGTCGCGTCGCGTCTGATATGTAACTTGCATGTCTATAGGTAGTTTAACAATAAATATTTCACATTAAAGTTGGTTTTGTAACTTAATATTTTTGCTGCAATTATCTAATGTCCAACGTCAAGCCTTTATGCTCACGTTTGATATAATACTTTAAAATATTTGGACAGTTTTCTGACTATGTAAAGAAGAGAATTGTCTCCTAATTTAGCAATGCCTTGAAAGTGCTTCAGCGTCATTTCATTCATTGCTTTCGTTAAGCAGCTCAAGAGAGGACTGCTGTGTCGAGTTTCATTCATTATTGGTACCATACTTCTGCTCCTCATCACCTATAATTGCAATTTGTATACCGATATTACATAATTTCATATTAAAAGCTCAATGATAACTAGAGTCCGAATTGATATGTAAAATGTGTTTTTATATCATTCTGTAATGTACAGTAAAGGTAACAAATGGTCAGTTGAGGTTACTTTGTGCCAGAGACGCGCTAACATTCTAAGATTATCCTTCAATTCAGTGTGGTTAATTATTCAGAATACGCAATTTTTCTTGACAGTTTTAGCCTCCAAATCAAACCTTTAACAGACTCATTGAACTGAAGCATGTAAGTGTGTTATAGCAATAAAATTTTATCATCCGACATAAGACAGAGAAAAGTACTAGAATCATGTAATATTTCTGATAAACACAAGCATCTCTACTAATAAACCTATACGTTTCAGTAACAAAACATTGATAGGAGAAGAAAAGAATGCCTCTTATCGAAGATATAGCTAATATTTGTTCGCAGAATTGTCAGCACTGGAAATTTGAAGGGCACAAGGACGAGGAAAGACAAAATCTTTAAGTAACTATATAAATATGAGAATTTAATGGTAACAGGATTGCAGTAATAGTTGGTAACAATGGATATATGAAAACCTGGAAGCAAACTCTTCCGCTTTATATATATATATATATATATATATATATATATATATATATATATATATATATATATATATATATATATATATAATGTTCGCCGAAGTCTCCTTTCAGATTTACGTCATTGAAAAGTGCTACCCTTACAAGTTGGCAAATTGCTTGAAATTAAAGCTAACTGGTAACTGTGTCCGTGCAGATAACAACAAGAAAGCAATACTGTAGCCGACAATTAGGTATGTTTGGGTTGTTGTAGTAGGTAATAAAGTCCTCTGTGCATAAGGGTAATAACACCTCGCCATCTCTTACCCTGTGTTGTAGTCTGTGTTGACAGTGCACATTGAACGCATCATCATTGCCGTTCCTTCTTCAAGAAAATAAATAGTGGAGCGGTGACAAGAGAAGAGAGCAACACGATGTGTTGTTTACGTTTCAGTTATTACGAAGTGAGATATTTTCAGTGTGTTTAAAATTGGAAATGTTCGTTTAATAACACAAAACAAACATTGTACAATATTTTGTGCACAACAAATATTCAGAGTGATCCTTACATTTGTTTTGAAGCCCATTCTCCTCTGTGCCATTCTCCTCTGTTGTGTCAGCACCAGTGTGCTGATACCAAACTTAGCCTCAATTGTAGTCCGTTAACAATGCACAGTGAACTCATCCCAACAACGTGCAACGATACACTTTTGAGGACCTACTACTTAAAGATTGCCAGTTTTCTCTTTGTCATTAAGGAATGGCACGTAATGTTGACATTTCTTCCATTTAATTGTGATATTGTAAAAATTTGTCACATTTTATTAAGCCGATTACTTCTTATGCTCAATTTAACGCTGATTGTTATATGTACTCTTCAGTAATATGTGCTCAGGTAACGTGCAGGGCTAAAAACATATCACTATTGCAATTATAGCTCTGAAAGAAGAATTGTGTGAACATGCATTCCCCACCTCAAATGGCTTCAAGTATTCTGTCCTGCAACTCCACGAAGACTTTTATAATCTTTTTGAAACACTCTGTATATATGTAATGTGTGTTGAATTTTTTTTTAATTTGGACAATCACTGAAGTGGTAAAAATTCCTTGTCGCAGGTCGGACTTGTTCTCCTCATGATTCCAGAGAGCTCGTCTTTTTACGACCCGTGTGGCAGGCAATCTCTCGAGATTACGACACACGTGCTGCTGGTTTGTAATCTCTGCAGCCCCCTTTGTATTCCTTTTATTAATGATCCTCGCGTGTCCTCATACACGAAGTGCTGACAAAAATGATTTTGTATCATCTTGTTTAGTGCAGCAGCTCGCTGGGTTCTCACCTTTAAATTTTGCTGGCAGTTGTTATTTATTTAAGATCAACCAAGATATATTCGTGTGAAGAGAACCAGTTAACTACAACAAGCCGCTGAAGGAATTCCTAGTTCGAATTTCATCTTCTTTTATTCACACCATGCTCAGATCGTTAAACATTTATGAAGTTTCTGAGCAGGTGAACTTGAAAATATCTGTTATTTTAGGAATCAAGGTAATCGAATATCTCTTCTTTCTGTTCGTCTTCTTCTGCTTCGACTTCAACATTTTACGCTTTCTGCACCTGCTTAATTCGTTTTAATTTTTATGGGAGTCTCAATTTTATTTTCCTTGTATTTATTAGTTTGTAATAAAACGTTCATTTATTTTTTATTGGGTTATTTTACGACGGTGTATCAACATCTAGGTTATTTAGCGTCTGAATGATATGAAGGTGATAATGCCGGTGAAATGAGTCCGGGGTCCAGCACCGAAAGTTACCCAGCATTTTCTCGTATTGGGTTGAGGGAAAACCCCGGAAAAAACCTCAACCAGGTAACTTTCCCCGACCGGGATTCGAACCCGGGCCACCTGGTGTCGCAGCTAGACGCGCTGACCGTTACTCCACGGGTGTGGACACATTCATTTAGGCAGTAATATTTCTGCCATTCTTTTCTACTTGGTTTATTCAATTACTGCGGTATTCAAAATCAATCAATCAATCAATCAATCAATCAATCAATCAATCAATCTTTCTTTCTTTCTTTCTTTCTTTCTTCCCTCCTTCCTTCCTTTACAGTTTTCATTTATTTCTTTTCTTTATAGTCTTATGCACATCTTTATTTCTTCTTAATAATTTTCATCAAACCAATTAATTTCGAACTAATATTTTTAGAATAGATACAATCCCGCACTGCAATATGCTAACAAATGCACATCAACTGCTTTCACTTTATCTTTTCCGTCTTAGGATTTTACCTTCAGCATCTTGAGTGATTTTCTACAAATGATTTAAGATATTGTATATATTTTCGTCTTACTTTAGTCCACCGTTGTGGTTGAGGAGTTAGCGAGTCTAACTTGGAACCCAGAGGTCCCGGGTTCGATTCCAGGTCAGTACGAATTGCCTGGGTGAGGTTTTTCGGGGTATTTCTCTCACTCCTATGGATGAATATCAGGTAACTTTATCAGGCGATTGGAACCCCACTCATCTTCGCCACTTCCTTTCCTCCCCTATCATCCTTTCCTCATCATCCCGTTCCTGGTTTTTCTACAGGCGGCCTCCCGAAGCTGCTGATTCTCTCGGCTGGCCTCCATGGAATGTAGTTAAGCGACGTTGGATGGCTTCTGCAATGGCAGCCGAGGCGGACCTAATCGGGGAAGGAGATTCGCCTCGGACCGACAAGGGGGCCTTGGGGGAATTTTCCGAAGCAGGAATGGTATATGGATTCTGTCGCATGTAGGGACCGGTCGTTAAGGAAATCATGTGGTTAGGGCGTAGGGGATCTATGGCACGCAACTCATTCCACATCAAGGGTTAGCGCAATAGATCGCAATAGGTCGCAGTGCTGGGCCATCCGTGCCCTCCTCAATTAAATTCCATTCCAATCCATTCCATTCGTCTTATTTTTAACACTTTGTAGGAAGTAAGGAAGTAAGAGTGATCTGTAGTAGTAGTAGTAGTAGTAGTAGTAGTAGTAGTAGTAGTAGTAGTAGTAGTAGTAGTAGTAGCAGTAGCAGTAGTAATAATAATAATAATAATGATAATAATAATAATAATAATAATAATAATAATAATAATAATAATAATAATAATAATAATAATATTCAAATCTTCATTTTTTCTTATGTTAGTTTTACACTTCACACAAGTAACACCTGTTTATTAAGCCTCCATATTTACGTAGTTACTATCTAATCATAAAAATAGAAGAGTAACATGCAGCTTAACGCCACGTGCAAGTCACAATAGTTAAGACCGAATCGAAAATTGGTACGGATATTTTTCTAATGTAAATCTGTATTGTTCAGTCATACGTAACATCGTGGAAAAGTATAACTATGAGTTTAGATTAAAAATTGGCTATAATATGATGAAGGGAAATAATTAAGATTTACAAACACATTGGTTATTTTATCATTACAATCATATTACAGGGTTCCATTCTCGAGCGTCCCCAAATTTAATGGCCGTTTCCCGACCTGCTGCTAGCCCTACGCCCGGTTTCACAGTAAAATATGTGTAAGTTATAGAGACTACTTTTTTAGAATCTTGTGATTAAACTACAGAATTAGGAGTGTAATTAAATACTGTAACTGTGTTTTAATCTTAACTTAAATGGGAATAAACGTTAGAAATGATGTCCATTTGCTCGTAGGCAATTTGTTGAATGCTAATCCCAGTTCTTCTTCTGTAGATAACGTTATGGAAAACATTACGAATGCCAAGTAATGGGCGCTCATGTAACTCATGAGGTGCTTCCGAACTCCAATAATGATTAACTGTACCATTCTTCGTCAGTAATTATACAAACTATATATATGTAGTATTACTTTTATTGTAATGGGACATGCCGTTCAACTAATATTAAAAAAAATACATACATACATACATACATACATACATACATACATACATACATACATACATACATACATACATACATACATACATACATACATACATACATACATACATACATACATAAATAAGTTTTCTGCCCGTGGGCAGGTTTTTCACTGCAAACCCAGCTTTTTCCAATCTTCCCTATTTTCTACGTTCCTCTTAGTCTCCGCATGTGATCCACATAGACCTTCCTTAATGTCGTCTATCATCTAATATCTTTTGCCCAGAACTCTTCTTCCTTTCACCTTCCTTTCAGTGCATCCTTCAGTAGGCAGTTTCTTCTCAGCCAGTGACACAACCAATTCCTTTTTCTCTTTCTGATCAGTTTCCAGCATCATTCTTTCTTCACCCACTCTTTCCAATACAACTTCATTTCTTATTCTGTCTGTCCATTTCACACGCTCCATCCTTCTCCATATCCACATTTCAAATGCTTCTATCCGTTTCTCTTCATTTCGTCGTAATGTCCATGTTTCTGTCCCATACAATGCCACACTCCACACAAAGCACTTTACTAGTCTCTTCCTTAGTTCTTTTTCCAGAGGCCCGCAGAAGATGCTCCTTTTTCTGTTTGAAAGCTTCCTCTGCCATTGCTATCCTCTTTTTGACTTTCTGGCTGCAACTCATGTTACTGCTTATAGTATATCCCAAGTATCTGAAGCTGTTCACTTGCTCTACTCCCTCATTAAGAATTCGCAAGTTTATCTTCTTTATTTTTCTTCCTACAACCATGGTCTTCGTCTTGTTTGCATTTATTTTTATTTCATACTGCTCACAGCTGTAATTTAGATCCAGTAGCATATCCCTTAGTATCATTTCCTCTTCTGCTAACAACGCCACACCATTAGCAAATCGTATGCACTTTATTCTTCTTCTTCTTCCTACTTTTACATCTCCTATGTTCTGAAAACAGTTCTTCACCAAATCCTCCAACTACATGTTGAACAGGGTAGATGATAAAGGGCATCCTTGACGTACTCCTCTCCCTATTTCGCTTCCTTCTGACATTTCTTCTCCTATCCTCACTTAACTCGTTGTTTCATATAAAGATTACTGAACAGTCTCTTGTCTTTCCAATCTACACTTATTTTCTTCAGAATATCCATCAGTTTGTTCCAATCCACTCTGTCAAACGGATCTTCTAAGTCCACAAATACTATATACACTTCTTTATTCTTCTCTAGGTATCTTTTACCGATTGTTCGTAGTAGTCCAGTTGCATCCCTTGTACCGTTTCCTTTTCTTAAGCCAAACCGCTCTTCTTCCACCTGCTCTTCCATCTTAGAATATAAACGTCGATTCAGTATTCGCAGGAGAATCTTCGCCGAGTGCGATATCAGACTGATAGTCCTGAACTCCTTACATTTCTTGGCATTATTTTTCTTCGGTATTGGCAGAACACCATCTCTGAAAAAACTTCAGGCTATTCGCCTTTCTCATATATTTCATAGCATAATGTTAGAATTTTCTTCTTTTCTTCAAACAAGCATTTCACTAACTCAATGGGGATTTCATCAACTCATGTTACTTTCCCATTCTTCATTTCCCTAAGGCTGGATCAACTTATTCTCTTTAAATAGAAAATTCTTTTTCGTCTTCTGATACGGTTACTTCGTCTTCTACAAACTTATCTGGACGATTCCCTGTCTCATACAACTCGTCTACATATTTCGTCCATCTGTTCAGTATTCCCTGTTGTCTGTTATTTCATTTCCTATTTCGTCTTCTATCAACCACATGGATTTTCTGTTCTTATTTGTGAAGTGCAAACATTTAGCTTCGCGTTACATTAAATCATATCTTCCTTTCCTCTCTAGATCCTCTACTTCTTTACATTTCTCTCGCATCCAGTCTTTCTTGGCTATATCAGTTTTTTTTCTTAGTTGGTTATTTAGTTTTATGTAGTTTCTTCTACTTCCTTCCGTGATGATGTTTTTCCTATTTCTTCTTTCTTCTGTCTTCTTCAATATTTTCCCTGTGATCCAAGGTTTCTTCGTTCTCACTCCTCTATATCCTATTGTTTCTTCTGATGTTTTCTATATACAGCTTTTTAGATGAATACAGTACTCATTACTATTCTCAGGTGTGGATTCTAATGTAGCGGTTTTGTCTTGAAAATTTTGCTCCAAATTTTCTTATTTCCTCTTCGTTCTTCAGTTTTTGCATATCAAATTTCTTCATCTGTCTTCCCCTTATTTTCTTCAGACGAATATCTATTTCGCCTATCAGCAGAACATGATCTGAGTTAATATCCCCTCCTAGTAAGTTGTTTGCATTTTTAAAGCAGTTTCGAAATATTTCCTGCATTACTATATAATCTGATATCTGCTTTCATCCCTTGGATATGTCCATGTATATCTTCTTTGTTTACGTTGTTGGAATAATATATTTTCAACAATTACTGAATTTCACTGAATTTCTGTTACAGAAATTCACCAAAGATTCTCCTCTGTCAGTAATTATATGTACTGTATATATATTGTATGTACCTATATAATTTCAAAGGGTTATTATTTGAGACATTTCAAACAAGAAGTTTAATACAATTTTGCTCGTCTTTGCTTCCTTTTCGAGATAAAAACTGTTTTATATGAAACATTTCATAGCGTGTTTTGGGAAAGCCACTGATTGAATTCCCAATATGCTTAGCCAATTTAAGAGAGCAGAGTATTATGATAATAAATGATTAAACTTTTTTAGGTTAGTGCTTTAAATGTGCAGGAATTCGATCCTAATAAATGTAACACTGAAATTTTCCTTTGCAGAACGAAAAGTTATAATGGTTCGGATCAAATTTTTGCGCATTTAAAGGACAAAACTAAAATTCTTCCAATAATTTATTATCATAATATACTGCTCTCTTGAATTCACTGAGCATATTGGGAATTCAATCAATAGCTGTCCCAAAACGCGCTATGAAATGTTTCATATAAAATATTTTTTATAACGAAAAAGCAGCAAAAGCGAACAAGATTGTATTGAACTCTTTTTTCTTCGAAATATCTCAAAGAATATCCGCCGGAAATTAATGTTATTACTTATGCTTCATCCTGTAGGCCTATATATATTTCCACTCCGTTTCTTGTTTCGAAGATATACTCTAGCTACTGACTAATTAATTAATTATATTTATTTATTTAATTTGTTTGTTGTTTGTTTGTTTGTTCGTTCGTTCGTTCATTTATTTATTTATTTATTTATAAAACTTTTCTCCAGATGTCAGGGCAGACATGGACACTATTTTTATGAAAATTAATCAATATTTTGGTTTTCATTTTTAAAACTAAGTCTGATCCGTTTGGGTATGGATAATATTAATTTATTATTATAAAGCTATTATGATAATAGGAAAAATTACTTTCTGGTTATATTATGATTAAAAGATGGGAGTTTCCATAATTCAACAATGCATAATCTGAAAGGACACATGAAAATCGTAGCTGATTATAATGGCTACTACAAATCAAAAGCGGGCACAATGTATTCTTTGGTATGGTAAATTTGAGTGTTAAAAGAGTTCAAAGGGAATTTCGGCGTGAGTATAGTGTGCGTAATGTACCAGAATACAATTCCACAATGTTGTAGTAACGAACATTTGTTGAAACAGGTTGTGTGTTAAAAAAAAACATGCAGGAGATCGCAGGCGAAACCCAATACGAGAAGCAGCTATCTCTTGGCTTGGCCCTCAAACTCCCCAGATCTAACCCGTCCTGACTTCTTCGTATGGGGTTTTGTTAAAGACAATGTCTATTCACAGAAACCCAGGAACATTGATGATCTGAGAGTAAAAATTACTCAAGCTTTTCAACGAATCGCCCCTCTTATGTTAAAAACGGACATGGGCTGAATTGCATGACCGTTTTGAGTTGTGCAGGGTGTGCAACGGGGTTCATGTTGAGCTCTAAGGAATCTCCCATTTTTCAGTGTTGTATGCACAAAGTTTCAACAAATAAAGTTCAGTAGTAAATGTTTTACGATGCTTTTCTTTTATCAATATGAACGGATCAATCTGTATGTTATTCCCATACAATGATTCCTAAATGTTTTGCTGCAATTATTTTACGAGATGTTCAATTGATTTTAAATATATTTCTATCTATAAGATCATATCCTGATAGAAGCTTTTCTAGCCTTTAATACCAATTATTTAAATTACAATTCACTTACTTTATGCCTCAGTTTATTTGGTGCTTTCTAATTTTTGGAATTAGTAACAGTAATATTGTTCATCAGCAGGCCTATATAAAAATTTACTATCACAAATGCACTTTTTTACTTATTAACACAATTGTTTGTTAGTCATTGATATGTGTTATCAACATGACAGAAATGAGGCGGATATGAGTGAATAATTTTAAGAGATCCCAAATAACTGACTACTTATTTAAAGTAGCATATCTTTGAATCTCGTACCACCAAATCTGCATAACAGCATCGCTGTACAATCTGTTACTGTGCTGCTATGATTGTGAACTCCATATAAAAGAAGTAACTGTCAACGAGAAGAACAAAACATTTGTTCTCTAGAGTTCAACAAAACGTCAAAAAGATTTACATAAATTCTGGCCATCCTCCATTGCGAGTCTTTGTCACAAAATATACTAGTAAAAATGCTCAAGTGTAAAATGCAGAAGAATTTCTGAATCAAATAATTTACATGGTAGGCCTACACAAACTGTGGTGCGATAGGATTCGCAAAATTGAATTAAATGCATAATGTGTTTCTATATGCATGAATATTTCTGGCTGTATTGAACGGATTTCAATTATGTAAAATTCAGCGACGGAATATGAATTGCGATTAAGCGGAGTTTCTCTAGAAGAGTTGCAAATAATGTGGATAATCTGGATTTAAAAGTACAAACTTACGCAATCAGGCATATATTACTGAAGCGATAAAATCTTTTACAACGCAATGATCCAAAAAGTGAAATTAATATTAATTTTAAACGTTAAATCCTAAAATGTAATCGAAATGCATGTTCGTACCATTCTATTAATTACGAAAGGAAAACATCAACAAGTAGACTATTTAACTGACTACTGAAAGTTAGGTTCTTCATTTTGCCTTTCATCCTAGGCATTGAAGGGTCACCGCCATAGCTCAGCTGGCTGAGGCGCTAGCCTGTCTATCAGGAGTTGCGCTCGGGTGTGGCTTAGATTCCCGCTTAGGCTGATTACCTGGTTGGGTTTTTTCCAAGGTTTTCCCCAACCGTAAGGCGAATGCTCGGCCTCATCTGGCTAAATACCATCTCGCTATGACCAATTTCATCTACGCTAAATAAACTAGTAATTTATGCAGCATCATTAAATAACCAAATAAGAAAAAGAATTGAAGATTCGCATTGTTTCAACTCTTCTTCTGATTACCTGGTTGGGTTTTTTCCGAGGTTTTCCCCAACCGTAAGGCGAATGCCAGGTAATCTATGGCGAATCCTCGGCCTCATCTGGCTAAATACCATCTCGCTATGACCAATCTCATCTACGCTAAATAAACTAGTAATTTATACAGCATCGTTAAATAACCATCTTCTGAAACAATATATTGACTTGCAGCGGAATATACGGGTTCATTAGTGAGTAATGAAGTTAAGTTTTTAAAATATTATGTTTTAAAAATAACTGAAAAGACAACATGAAATATAGACTACCGTCAAGAGGATACGCACTTTCTCATTATACATTTTTGCATTCTAAAACAATTTAGTTTATCATGATATTAGTTACATTACTGTCTATGTCATATAACCACATTCTTATATTTACAGTTTTTCAATCAATCTCAGTTACCCCCCTCGACAGGCGCGCGCGCACGCACTCACGCACGAATGCACGCACGCGCACCCGCATACGCCCACGCCCACGCACACGCACACACGCACACACTCTTATCCGAATGCACGCATATTCATATGAATCAGCTATTTATATACTGTAACCTCTTGCAATAAGTTTTACTACTTACGAAATTTTGATATAAAAATTCTGAAAAATTATTTTTGAAATGTTACTGCTTTGTAATGAAATGTTATCTCCCATAGACATTACACGCATTTTAATTACTTTGTTGATGAATTAAATTGCAATTGAAAGAATACTGTTATCAACCTCTACCTAAAATCTTTTTGACAATGTAGGCACTCATCAGTAGTGTCTTGCGTTTGGTTACCTAGAGTCACCAAGCAACCCGCAACAGTGTAGTTGCTTATGGGGTATAAATCAGTGGTATTGAACTCCAGACACACAGTTCAGGTCTGCTGTTCAGCGAGTAAGGCAGTGAACATACCAAAACAAAACAAGAAGCAAGTAGTCAGTGTAAATAATTTTGTTTTCACTGTGATTCACTGTATTATTGTAGGGAATTTTATTTCATTATTTATTTATTTATTTATTCATTCATTCATTTATTTATTTATTTATTTACTTACTTATTTATTTATTTTTTATTTATTTATTTATTTATTTATACATGTGTACAGACATAGCTTATGTCCAGTTAAAACGTCCAAGTGTAAAACAAGTATTCATAATTAATTTTAATTCTACAATGTGGCATTACTGACGGTAATACGAACATTTCTAAATGAATGCAAGTTGAAACATCAGGGTCAAAATATATTTTATATAGTTCCATCCGAAATATATTTGATATATTTCAATACTAACTCAGAATATACATATTTCAATCCTTTTAATAACTTGTCATAATAGTTATTTCTAAAGTCATTTTCTCTTTGATGAACTATATCTATTTATCCTAAAAAAATGCAATTTAAGTATTTATAACTGTGTAAGAAGAAAAATAATGAACATTGGATTGTAATTTTTGGATGAAAAATATACTATGAAACAGAAAGTAGTTTATTGTTGTTTATTGTTAGTAAAATAACATGTACAAAAATACCGTCTTAATTCTTCCCTGAAGGAGTAAAACCTCGTGCTCAGGGAGTTATCTAAACACATACTTAACACAAACAAAGATAATTAGCTATTTGACACAAAGTGGGTCAAGGAAAGAAAATTATAGGAATAAATTAACTTTAAAAATACAATTTCAATTTTAACAATTTAAATCATACAAATACATATACATATTAAATAAATATATATTCTTTAAAAATTAAATTCCTAACGGTATTTTTTAAATTTCTGATACTAAACTTTTACAAATTTGGGTATTTTTCAATTATTTTATTATATAACCTAGGACCAAAGTAAGTATCATGGCTAAGAGCTGTGCTTGTGAAACATTTTGGTTCCTCTAGTCGTATAAAATCGGATCTTTTAGTTCTATATTTATGATGATACAATTTGAATTTATTACGATTTTTATGTATGAAGTTTACTAAGACAATATAATAAATTTGTTTAATTTTCAAAACATTAAAATCAATGAACAATTGCTCGGATGAGTAATCAATTGGTTTATTAAGGCATATTTTAATTATTCTTTTCTGAATAAGTTAAAATCGAAATGTGTTTTACTTA
Source organism: Periplaneta americana (assembly GCF_040183065.1). NCBI lineage: Eukaryota > Metazoa > Arthropoda > Insecta > Blattodea > Blattidae > Periplaneta > Periplaneta americana. Next base: position 83,201,454 of record NC_091119.1, read on the forward strand.
TTGTGAAAATAATCTTCTGTTGTCCGTAAGGTCGATTAGAATCGAAATGTGTTTTACTTATTGTGAAAATAATCTTCTGTTGTCCATAAGGTGGATTTAAATAAATATTTAGTTTGTTATTAAATCTACGTGATAGTTTATTTTCTGCGTGCGTAGGATACTATTCTCACAGACACACGAATAAGCAGATATAAACACACGACAGAGAAGGAGGAGACGGACTCGACAGAGTCTTCAATAGGTCTGACCCACAGAGCGAAGCTAGTATGATGCATATACACTTAACTTGTACTCAAAGTAACCAAATGCAGAACTCTACTCATCAGCGATAAGTGTAAATTTATTAACAGTTCTATGACCGCCGCCACATTAACAACGTAATTCTCGCAACGAAATGCATCGACATATTTTGTGAACAGTGACAGGTGGATTAATGAAACCCCTGCAATTCCGTTACAAGCTTTTATTCTTGGTATGTAATTCTCAGTTTGGTAAGGATGGAAGTTAGGATTAAATAAATACTACCACAGATAGAATGAGTACACCCTATCCAATAATTCGATAGGTAATGCAACGAGACGGACCGTATGGAATGGTATAATGAAAGAAGGAGAGATTGGAGGAGAAATATTTATAAGTAGGATTATGCGTCGCGCATCCTTGCTAGGGAATTGGGGGCTGTAAGGAATAATCCGTCATTTCCAAGAACGTTGGCCACTTGTCTCACTCCGTTTTTCATGGTTCTATTGAAGGAACTTAAGATAATTTTGAAGGGGAAAAGCCAAAAATGAATATAATCTAATAGCTACTACATGAGGGAGAGGACCATGTGGAATGTATCCATAAAGGGGAAAATGGGAGGATAAATATTTAAAAGGAACTTTGGACAGAGAGGGTGTTTATGTGAGCTCTAAACCTGCTGGACACTTGTTTTTAGTCCGATTTTCGCAGTTCCATATGAAGGAACATTACAGAATTTTTAAGGGGCAACCAAAAATGGATGTAACCTAATAGCTACCACATGAGAGGGGGAGAACGAAGCACGACAGTACAGTAATAGGGCAGGATTTTTGAAGATGTTAAATAGTTGGGCAGCGAGTGGGAAGAGGTGACGCAGTAGTCCTCGCAAGAAAAGGGATCCGAGCCGTTACGCTGTGCGAGTGACACTCGAGTAAGCTTGCCATACAGTACAGATCTTTTATTATATTTATGTCTCTGTTCAACTCCACAGTTTACGGTGAGGGAGCAAAAAGTTGTAATGATTTTTAATACTCTGACGCCCACGACCAAGAGAAGCCACTTGAAATTTAACGGTCACTCACCGGGAGAGATATAATGCTCATTCCGACATTTGACTTAGCTGCTTAGGAAAACCACAGGCAGGATGACTTGTCTGAATTTAGGAGACTAGCCAATTGGATATAAGATGATCCTATTAAAATATGGCTCTATCGACCTGAGGGCAAAATGAGGGAAAATCTTCGAGGCACATTAAATTAATAAATAGAGAATAGAGCGAGACGGACCTCATAGAAAACCAGGTGACACGAAGTTCATCTTACACTTCTTCTTCCAAGGAACTACGAGTGGCATCAGAGTAAATCTTTTGTGTCAAAACGTTACCATTTGTAGGTCGAATGTAGCCTAGATGTCAACGTAAAAATGTTTCATCCCACACAATTATTGGTTGTATGGCTTTGATGGCTATTTCTTGAAACTTATTATATGTTAATTTAGGGAGAATTGTACTTTATTATCAAACAAATACTTCAGTCGCATCAGTTAAGCGTTCAATGAGAGACGCACGGGGGTACAGCTTCTTGTTTAAATTACTACTGCGAGAAAATATAAAAATATATACTTCCATTAACTCGTTTATTACATAGCAGTGATAGGCTAATTATAGTTTAAAATTGGAATATTTGGATTTAATTTAAAATAATTCATCACTATGCATAAGCATTATTATATTTTATATCTCTCGTTCCTGGAAAAATTGACATGTAGATAGGCCTATTCATTGTGACCAATACCCGTGCATTAATTTACGAAAAATCCATCTATATCAGACCTGCACAAAGTTTGCGCTCTCCGAATCGGCTCACAGTTCGTGAACGAATGCAGATATTGGCTGCGCTCTGTATAAGGGTGGACTGGAAGAAGCGGTGATCTGGTACAAAATGTACACAAAAGGAAGTACTAGTACGAGTGTTCATGAAATGAATTTCCGTTCAGTATTTACAAAACTATCTTGGACTATTATTAATTAATAAAGAAATATTTATTTTACAGAAATAATAGAAATTCTATAGCTACTTAAATATACAATATTATTTTGTTATATTTTTATTTATTAGTATATCAAAACAGGGTATTATGCTGTTGGCAGCTGAAAGGAACAGTACTTATCGTAATGAAACATCAAACATCAGTTACAGATGTTTGATGCCTGCCTTTTTTAAAGTTTATTATAGAAAACAGTTGCTCACAATTATAAATGTTGAGCCAAACATAGCAATCATTTTCACAGCCAGCCTGTGTAGTCGTGGATATTATTGCTGAGGTTTAGCCTTGTAAAACTCAACCAGACTAGTAGCATTATTAAAAGGGTCTTTAGCCCTTAGGTCACACTGAAGATCAATAAATTCAAGCTGTAAACCGTTAAATGTTATGTTTTATTTAACGACGCTCGCAACTGCCGAGGTTATATCAGCGTCGCCGGTGTGCCGGAATGTTGTCCCACAGGAGTTTTTTTACGTGCCAGTAAATCTACTGACATGAGCCTTAAATGTCATCGACCTGGCCCGGAATCGAACCCGAAACTTCGGGCATAGAAGACCAGCGCTATGCCAACTGCGCCAACCAGGCAGACCTGTAAATCGTATGACACTGTTTCGACTGGTGTTGAAGGAATTTATTATGATAACTTTAAACTTCTTTCCAATTAAGACAATATCTTGGAACCTAGAATTAAATTCATTTTGAATTTCAGTTAATAGTTGGACATAATCGTTTAACATGCCTTCATCACGAGCAGTTTCTATCGTTCGAAAGTGAGCCATATTACCTTTCCAAAACTGACTTACGAAAAATGTAAGTTTACGACTGAAATCCCGTAATTTATTCAACATATCAACAATGAGCTGGCCTTTTCCCTGAAGAGAGATATTTAAATTGTTGAAGATTAATAAATTCTAACGTACCTTACCTCATGTAATAATGCAACTTTCAACTCCTGAACTTTTTCACCGCGATCTCCACCAACAAAACCAACGTATCTGTATGTGTGGACTAGTAATGACGCATTATAGACTATTATGTTTTCCTCTTTCTTTCAAACTTTTGTGGGAGTTACGACAATGAGCATTGACGCCAGCTGCTGTGAAAAAATAAGCATTTTCCCATGCAATATTGAAAGAATTTGCCTGATGATCACTTTTCCATATTTTAGATTCCTCCATTATGTAACCGTAGATAGGTAAAGTGAAATAGCTACTGACAAAACACACTACACCAGACAGCTGCGTGGACTATCCTCTATCTATAGCAGGCCTACTTCATTCCGACGTACCTTTCCGGCGAGCTGTTAGACGAATCTCCCGCTCCTTCGCGGCCGCGCTCAATGAGAGCCGTTTGTGCAGGCCTGATCTATATAGACAAACAGGCAGACCGCATGCCAAAGCTATCGATCACGGATGCTATCACGGATGCTAAAATGTTTTTCTGTGAAACTCTTCAAACTTTTTTGTCCACAATCACAAATTTTTCTCGACTCTTTGTAGCCTATATAAGACAAGTAAAAGAAAAGAATTAATGCTTAAAAGAGAAAGAAGAAAAGAAGTAAACGAGAATAGTATTAGGAAAGAAATATATAAATAAATGAATGAAGAATGAATTGAAGAAGGAAGGATATAACAAGTATAGGAAAAGTGAAGGCATTTGAATTGACTTATAAACTTTATTATTTACTTCGGAATATGTATGATAAGACTTTCTTGTGTTAAATTCTAACGTACCTTGTTTACATGTTTACATATTTATGGTTCACCTTCAGAAGATGTGTTCTGAAGATGACCCATAAATAGGTCGAAACATGTAAACAAGGTACATTAGAATTTAACACAAGAAAGTCCTATCATACATATTCCGAAGTGATACAGTGTTAAAAGTTGTGTAATCAAGATGTATTTATTATTTAAGTATAATATCTACATATTTCTTTATATCTGCGGAAATCAGCATTTGAAACTGATGTGAATGGTAAAGTAAAGTATATCGATGGTGTTGAAGAGAAACCTCGTTTGTAAAAAATGTGACGAAATAAGACTTCACTTGATTCCTCTCAGATACCGTAAAGTTTCTGAAATCTTCTGCAAACACGTCTTACGTCAAGGCAAGGAGATAAACTTCACAAGAAGAAATTTAAAGGTTATCAGTCAAATTAGTCTATTGCGAAATATCCACTGCAAAAATATTCATCGTCATTAACGTCCAGTTTCAAACATGTTCTCAGTTATTAAATGTCAATTATAAAATAGCCTACGACCACAGTCATTAAATGGCCATTATCTTAAATGTCCAGTATCAGAAATGTCCAGTCATTAAAAGACCATTATCAAAAATGTCCGGAGTTATAACATGTAATGTATCATGAATGTTCAGAAGAATATTTACCGAATGTAAATTAGTAATTTAATAATGAAAGGTAAGCTAAGTTCACAACATTCTGTAGCTAATTTTATTTTCTTCGTATGATATGAAATGCCTGCAAATAGTGTTTCGTATTATTCTCATCCTCTTATTGATTGTATCGGTCTATAATCCTTTCAATTCGCCGTTGATTTGTAATAATTATACTTCTTGTTTAGAGAGTATCTTGTGTTTTATGTGAACATATTGAATTTGCTTATGGTATTCTGTCTCATTCTGTTCTTGTATTAAGTTTTCTATAATTCTCCAAATACTGACATGATGTCCAGCAACATTATTTTGTTTTAATTTAGACTGGTTCTATGATCACCTGGCAACGTTATTTCCTAGGAATTCCACATAGGAGATGGAAATCTTGGCGGTGTAACTTATAATGTTGAACAATGTTTGTATACATACCATATAGGGCCTATTGCACATTTCTGTATATTGGACATTTAGATTTGTGGATATTTATATATATTGAACATTTTGACTTGTGGACATTTCTATATATTCACCATTTTGATTTGTGAAAATTTCTGCAAATTGGACATTTTAAGTGGTGGCCTTATTTGATTGGACGTTGTTTTGGTTGTGGACGTTTTTGTAGTGGATTTTCTGTATTTTGAACTTCGTACTGTGGATGAATTGACATGGAATGAATTTAAATATACTTTTATGTCGGGTATCTGTTAGTTTTCAAATTTTCCAAATGCTTTTTCACTCTCCTGTAAAACTGCGTTTTTTGACGTACGAGATTGTTATTCTATACCACTGATATTTCCTTTGGTTTATTCACGCTTAACAAATGTGCTTATTGAAAGCGATCAGAATCGCAATGCAGTCTTACTTAGGGCAATGTGAGACTATTCCAAACGAAAAGCTAAAAATAATTCTGCAGATAAGTTACCAGTAATAAGGAATTTCTTCAAAACATAGTGATCTCAAACGTTGCTAGGCCGCTGATTTTATGTATATCTAAAGACAAGTAAGAAACGTAATAATGTTTAATTTTAATGTATATTTTGATTTCACGGTCATATTGTGTCTTTGATTTAAACTGAAGACCCAACAATTTTTTAATATTTTTTATACTTCATATGCATCACTTTCGGGTAAAGTGACTAATAGATGCTGAATATGAAAGTAACCGTGCAACAGTTTAAGGAAAATCGTATAATGACGGATGGATATACAGAGAAACACAGAAAACCCAACACTACCCTCTTGGGATTCGTAATGTTGAAAACGTATATTTCCCAGAAATTCTCAAAATCTATTCTTTGCAGCATTATAGTACTTTCTATTATACTCAGTATAATGAAAAACTAAAATACATTTCTGATCACTATAGAACGGGGTTCATTTATTTCAATTAAGGTACTGAATGTCCTCTATTTCGTCCCACAACAAGAAGCAATCTTTCTTCCAGTATACAGGAATTTGTAGTATATGTAGTGGAAAGTCAGCGATTTGTCGTGAAATTGAACCTTTCAGCTCCTCGATATTCTACTATGCTGGTACTTTATTCGATTATTTCTTCAAACTGATGTAAAAAACGAGCAACATTAATATCAATCGCTATTTAGGCTTCTACACTATTCTTGATCAATAACAAAGCCAGTTTCTTTAAATGCATACACTAAATTTCAGTAAGCCTTGTGAACTGCTAGATGTATTTCGCAAGTAACTATTCCGAATCATAGTATATTGATGCTCGTTCACAGTAACAATATTAGAGTTATAAGTTAAACATCAATACTACTTAAGTAGCACAAGAGTTAATTAGTGTTATACTTTCAGAAGTCGAAATTGCGGTAGAAAATCTGAAAAAGTACAAGTGTCCAGGTATCGATCAAATTCCAGCAGAATTAATACAAGAGGGTGGAAGCGCATTATCTAGTGAAATTTATAAACTTGTACTTGCTTTTTGCGAAAAGGAAATTGTACCAGAACAATGGAGGAGTCCATAATTGTACCTATTTTTAAAAAGAGTGACAAGACTAACAGTGGTAACTTTTCTTTTGTTGGCGTCGTACAAAATTTTGACCAATATTCTTTTAAGAAGATTAACTCCGTACGTAGATGAATTTATTGGGGATCATCAGTGTGGTTTTAAACGTAATAGATCGACTATTGATCAGATTGTTTCTATTCGACAGATATTGGAGAAAAAATGGAAGTATAAGAGTACAGTATGTCAGTTATTCATAGAATTAAAAAGGCTTACGACTTGTTAAGAGAGAAGTTTTATATAATATTCTTATTGAATTTGGTATTCCCAGGAAACTAGTTCGATTAATTAAAATTTGTCTCAGTGAAACTTACAGCAGAGTCCGTATAGGCCAATTTCTATCTGATGCTTTTCTTTTTCACTGCGGGCTAAAGCAAGGAGATGCACTATCATCTTTACTTTTTAACTTCGATCTAGAATATGCCATTAGGAAAGTTCAGGATATCAGACAGGGTTTGGAATTCAACGGATCACACCAGCTTCTTGTCTATGCAGATGACGTGAATATGTCAGGAGAAAATTCACAAACGATTAGGGAAAACACGGGAATTTTACTTGAAGCAAGTAAAGCAATAGGTTTGGAAGTAAATCCCGAAAAGACAAAGTATATGACTGTGTCTCGTGACGAGAATATTGTACGAAATGGAAACATAGAAATTAGAGATTTATTCTTGGAAGAGACAGAAAAATTCAAATATCTTGGAGCAACAGTAAGAAATGTATAAATGACACTGGGGAGGAAATTAATAAATATGGGAAATGCCTGTTATTATTCGGTTCAGAAGCTTTCGTCATCTAGTCTGCTGTAAAAAATTCTGAAAGTTAGAATTTATAAGACAGTTATATTACCGGTTGTTCTGTATGGTTGTGAAACTTGGACTCTCACTTTGATAGAGGAACAGAGATTAAGAGTGTTTGAGAATAAGTTTCTTAGGAAAATATTTGGGGCTAAGAGAGATGAAGTTACAGGAGAATGGAGAAAGTTACACAACACATGTAGCACGTATGGGCGAATCCAGAAATGCATATAGAGTGTTAGTTGGGAGACCGGAGGGAAAAATACCTTTGGGGAGGCCGAGACGTAGATGTGAGGATAATATTAAAATGGACTTGAGGGAGATGGGATGTGAAGATAGAGACTGGATTAATCTTGCACAGAATAGGGACCAATGGCGGGCTTATGTAGTAGTAGTAGTAGTAGTAGTATGATTATTTTGCCTGGCAGAGTTAAGGCCATGAGGCCTTCTCTTCCACTCAACCAGGTTTCAATAATACAAATACATGAGATACAAAATTTGATTACAAAACAACACAAAAGAAAATAACTTAGAAATTACAAAAAATATAGTAGGAAATTACAATAGACAAGATCAGTTACATAATATATAAAATAAAGTAGGAAATTACACATAATCAAAATCAGTTACATAACATAAGGGGAATACACACACACACAAACACACAATTTATAAGATCTAAAATGCCCGAGACAAATTGGACGATTAATTTACTTGAGATATATTATTCAGTTAATACACTAATTGGAGAATACATATGGGTGACAAGACATAAAATTTTGATTAGCAAAGTCCTACTAAATGGCATACAAACACAAATGATTAAGTAATATATGAAGATAATAAAAAAAGAAGAAAAGAGAAAAAGAAAAGAAGAGAGAGGAGAATAAAAAAAATAACATCTTGGTCATTTAAGACTATTTAGAAACTTCCGCAAGAGTCTAGTTCTGTTCATTAAAGACATTTCTAAGTAGAGTGTACTTAAAATATTTTAGACTCTGACTGCTCCTGATTTCCTGTGACAAGAAATTCCAGGAACGAGTTGTGTGTATTGTGAAGGAAGCAGAGTAGGGAGATGTTTGATGGGGTGGAATTGATAGAACATGGTTATGCTGTGAACGTGTATCACGGTTGTGGTGGGATGCTAAAAGTGTGAAGCGAGGAACTAGGTAAATAGGTGTGGAATTATTTAAAATCTGATACAGCAAACAGAGTGAATGAACTGAACGTCTCTCCCGTAAACGAAGCCAAGATAATTGAAAGAAATACTCGGAGACATGATCATAGCGACGGCTGTTAAAAATGAAACGAACACAAGCATTATGAACACGCTGAAGCCTCAATGACAATTCAACACTAAGATCACTATACAAAACGTCGCAATAGTCAAAGTAAGGCATCACCAGGGTCTGTATCAAGATCTGTTTCAGTTTAGAAGGAAAGAAATTTTTCAGTCTTTTCAGAGAATGCAAGATTGGGAAAGTTTTCTTACAGACATATTTTACCTGTGCATTCCAGCTGAGATTCGAGTCGAAATGGAAACCTAAGTTTTTAACCGTAGTACTGAATGGTACTATAGTATTATTTAAAGTCACTGGCAAAAGTGTATTAATGTTGATGGAAGATAGTAATCTTTGATGTCCTAGTAGAATTACTTGCATTTTCCCGGGATTAAGGTTCAGCCCGCATTTTCTAGCCCAGCTGCTGATTAACATAAGATCATGATTTAATTTTGATAGGCTATCATTAAGTGAGGGCGGTAATGAACCTCCGGGTTCCTTAAAAGCCATTTGTAAGTAAGTAAGTAAATTCAATAGGGAAATCGCTAACACTTCAATATCATAATCAAATCTACTACCATGGTAATGAGAACTAACAAAATTAAACCAGATTTAATTTATTAATAATATCTTAAGTCAACCCAAATTAAAAATTGCCTATGACATTCCATACCCCCTGCACTACGAATTTTTAGATTTAGGCCTATTTTTAAACGATATCTGTGGGAATATTATTAGCTGTGCGATGTAAATTAATTTTTGCACAATCGTATTCTTGTTGTATTTGCAACCATTTTTGTTAGGCCTGGAAAATTAGAATTCCCATATAGAGAATTGTTGCTAGGAAAACCATTCTTCATAACATACAACTATACTGAAATAGACCCATTGCAGTGCACTTAATGTTGCTCAGTTACCATTACAGAATAGTTTGCGAAGACTTTTGAATAATAATGCTCTAATTTTTTAATGCAAAATATATTGTTTTTACAATTTCAAAAACATAATCTTGCAAAAAATGTTGTACAATATATACGTTTGCGAATTAGGCCTACATTACAAAATCTAGGAAACTGAAAAACTCGGTCTGATCGTTTTCAAACTTTTTCTCAATTTTGTAAAAAGTACTTCCCAGCCTTGCATCGTAAAATATTATTAAACTTGAAGCTGTAGTCGGGTGATCCAGTTATAGGAAGATATTTTTCTTTTATATAAGTCATAGAATAGCTTCATTTGAGATATTTCTCTATTTCTTTGAGATGTTTAATCTACGCATCGGGGATCAGCGAAGCGTGTAATAGGCACTTTGTTCACGCCGTCTGCCAGGCGCCTATCGCATTTAAACCAGTAGACGCGAGGTAGGTTACTGAACTTTAGCTTCAGAAGCGGGGGTTTTTCCTTGTCTAGGAACGCGCTTGTAGCGTTGTTTGAAGCTAGCAAACAATAGTAGCGTCTGGTGAGCGCGTCACCATAGCTAGTATTTAAAAGGGTGGCGTAACGAGACGCGTCCTCAGAATACTACCGGCCGTGAGCCGATCGTGTGCCTCAGAATATTACCGGCATTTGAGCCGATCGCGTGTTTACTCAGAATACTACCGGCATTTGAGCCGATCGCGTGTGTACTCATAACATTACCGGCACTTGTACCGATCGCGTATATCATACCATTCTCGGCTTTCCAGCCGATCGCGTACGTCGTAAGTTCTCGGCATTTTGAGCCAATCGAGTTTCTGATATAGTTCACTGCCATTAAGCCGATCGAAGTGATAAAGTGGAGATTTCGCACTTTTTTAGTTTGTGATTACTCAAAAAGTGGTAGCAGCGATTTTAAGCTGGCGTTAGACGAGATAATTACGTTGCCGAGATCACACGGAAGACAACAGCCAGTATTCCGTCGCTTGGACTCAAGTAAGGGACGTGATCCGAATAAACATACGTAGTGGAACTTTACTCCTTGGTTTCTTTTAGTGTGAATGACAAACATCACATTATATCCTACACCCACAAAACCACAAGGTCCCTGAGAAGAGATCACCTCTACCGTGGGACAGCATCCGTCCAAATGAGCAAACCGACTTCTGCTCTGTCGGCGACGCGGCAGAACAAGAAGAGGACAACCATCGCAAATGGTGCAACCAACTCGTGGCACCAGGTAACCGTCGCAAACTATTGATAGTTTGAACATGCAAGTAAATTGAAATTAAATAGGAACAATAGTGCTTACGGTAATAAGATTATCGAAAGAAATGCTACACGAAATAGGAGCGGCATTAGTAGCATAAAATATTAATAATAATATTAGCAGTAATATTAAGAATGGCAGCAGTAGTAACAGTAAAGAGTATAAATAGTAATAGCAATAGTGGTAATAGTAATAGTAGCAGCGATATTAGTCATAGTAATGACAGTAACAACAGTAGCATTAGTATTAGCAAAATAGTAATAATAGCATTGAGCGTAATGATAGCAGCAGCATTAGTAATAAACATAGTAACAGTAATAACAATAACACTGATGTAATATTGATATTATTAGTAGTAATACTGATAGCAATAACAATAATAGTAAGCCTTAGCAACAACGGCAATAGTAGTAACAGTAGTAGTCACAGTGGTATTGGTGATAGTAATAACGACAACATTAGCAGTGAAAGTAGTAGGTAGTACTAATAGGCGCTACTAGTATCAGTATTTCACAAATGTCCGGTTTCACCAACCTTCGTTATCATTATAACGTCTCGTTAAATAATTTAATGATACGTTAGTCAGTGCTTGTGTTTCGCCAAGCGTCTTTATTGCTAATATATTTTTAAACCCATCGTTAATTTATTAGGACCTTATTCGTCACGTTAAAATAGTAAGGATTCGTTAATAATTCTACAACATGGCGAACGTATTCGATGCTGAAATTCTTTATTTTAGAACTTCAAGATAATGGCGGACTTATGTGTTGTAATAACACTCGGAATAATGATTTTGAAGTTTAAAGTGACAAAGAATTCCACGAAAGCTACACATTAAGGGGATATAAGTAGTAAGAATGATTATAGAAGAAACTGAATATAGGTTAGAATACGACAGATAGGAATCACCCACTTACTGCCTCTTCAACAGATTCCTTTCGCTTTAATATTTTATGTTACAGGAAATTTTGAAATACTAGGCCTAATCGGTGATATAAGGGGGTGTCAAAAGCTGTATTATTTAGATATGTGAATAAAGTATCAGACGTATACTATCTACATTACGACCACAACACATTCATTATTTTTTTAATTGGTCTGTAGCTAAATTTCCTGTCGTCATTGACACGATAGATTGTGTATATGTTTCAATAGTATCTCCTTGCAGTAATATGATCGAAAGATCGTGCAATAGTACAGAGTGTAACAAAAGTTTCTGGGACAGTGAAAATTTTCGTTTTTTTTTTTTCAAATATTTGATGATAAATATCACATTTTCAACCAAATTATTAATAAGGGATTGATCACACCACAATCAAGTAGTTCCAACTCCTACACCATAAAATTTGGTCATGGTTCCTTAGAAAATGGAAACTAAGCAAAAGAACAATTTTAACATACTGTTACAGAAACTTTTGTTACACTCTGTAGATCCTATTTTTCATTCAATATTCAAACAATTTAGTATACAAAGTTCCGCATAGAGAAATTGTGGCAAAACTAGTGCTCAGGTAATTTCCTTCGTACTCCGTTTATATACCTTGTACTTCCAAAATCACCAGAACTATCTCAGCGCTAGTTTTACAGAAATTGTAAATCGATGACCAGGTTCAGTAAGCGATAGCACAACATTCCGAAGATGTAAGAGGAGAGTGCCTTTTTAAATGGGAAGGATGCAAAGAGGTTTACTTTTAGGAGACAATGGATACCCATTAAAATCCAACTTAATTATACCTCTCCTGAATCCTGCCACACAAGCAGTGCAAAATTGTTACAGGCTACATAAATCTGTATGAAATACAGTGGAAAAGTAGTATGCAATTTATAGAAGAGGGGATTTCCTGTCCTAAAGTTAGGCCTAAGAACAACTGCTGAGAATGCAATGTATACAATTCTGACATCAATTCTAAAGCTGTCCACCTTATCATCCGCAAAATTCGTCTTATATTTCCTTTGAAGTACCAATTAACTACTCTACATTCCTTATATTTACATTTGAAAAACTATTTAATTCATTGCATATTTTACCCAAATCTCTTCTTTTTTAACGTTATTCCATCTTTTTTTGTGTTTAATTACGGTATTACAACCTACTGCAGGCCTATTTAGGAAGAATATTAAGAAGTAAAAACTTTTAAATGTTCTTAAAAATACTACTTCTTACCCGTTTGCCTATCATTGATTCCTCTTGCAAAAAACAAAACAAAGTAGGCCGTGATCATAATATGTAACCAATGAAATTCGTGATTCCGAAGCCGTGCTCTTATGAGAAATATAACATGCAAGATAGAAGTACGAAATCCCCACGTTAGTAAACGCATGTGAAAGAGTCAACTTTTAAAGATCTCGTTAAAATTAAACGATCCTTTTGTTGACATGTCATTTGTACTGATTTAAAGAAGCTTGGTGACACCGGCCATAACAATAATAGCATTAAGAATAATAGTAGTAGCAACATGAATATGTTAGAAGAAAATTCACAAACGATTAGGGAAAACACGGGACTTTTACTTGAAGCAAGTAAAGCGATAGGTTTGGAATTAAATCCCGAAAAGACAAAGTATATTTTATGTCTCGTGACCAGAATATTGTACGGAATGGAAACATAAAAATTGGAGATATAGCCTTCGAAGAGGTTGAAAAATTCAAATATCGTGGAGCAACAGTTACAAATATAAATAACACTCGGAGGAAATTAAACCCAGAATAAATAGTATGGAAAATGCCTGTTATTATTCTATTGAGAATCTTTGGCTATCTAGAGTGCTGTCAAAAAATCTGAAAGTTAGAATTTATAAAACAGTTATATTACCGGTTGTTCTGCATGGTTGTGAAACTTAGACTCTCACTTTGAGAGAGGAACAGAAATAAAGGATGTTTGAGAATAAGGCTTTTTAGGAAAATATTTGGGGCTAAGAAGGATGAAGTTACAGGAGAATGGAAAAAGTTACACAACGCAGAACTTCACGCATTGTTTTCTTCACCTAACATAATTAGGAACATTAAATCCAGACGTTCGAGATGGACAGGGCATGTAGCGCGTATGGGCGAATCCAGATATGCATATAAAGTGTTAGTTGGGAGACCGGAGGGAAAAAGACCTTTGGGGAGGCTGAAACGTAGATGGGAGGGTAATATTAAAATGGATTTGAGGGAGATGGGATATGATGATAGAGCCCGGATTAACCTTGCTCAGGATAGGGACCAATGGCGGGCTTATGTGAGGGCGGAAAAGAACCTGCGGGTTCCTTAAAAGCCATTTGTAAGTAAGTAGCAGCAACATTAGCAGTATCAAATAGAATAATAACAACAATAAAAATAATAACAATAATATACTACTGCTGGCCTCACATCCTCACAGGTGAACGATCATTCAACTATTATCGGGTCACATGTGGTTAGCATAATGATCCTCCCACCCCGGCCGTTACACTTGGCTGGCCAAACCATATTTCGCTGCTTACTGTAGCTTTCCAAATTCATCACCGGTCCTATACACTGGACGAAATTTCATTACAAAAATCGAAAGTAATAACAATAGCAATATAATTTAATATTGATAATAGTGGCAGTATAAGAGTAAGCAATGGAAAAGTATAGCAATAGTAGTAACAACAGTAGAAGCGGTACTATGATAATAGTAACAGCAACGTGATGAATAATACCTACTATAACACTAGTATCGGCTATAGCAACTATAATAACACTAAAGTAATAGCAAAATTAGTAGGTAATGTTAGTTTTAGTAGTGTTGGTACTATTGTCAATAGTGGAAGTAGGTGCTCCATAAATAGCAGCAAAGGTAGCATTGATTAGTACTATCATAAGTAGAAATACTACTAATAATAGCAATAATAGTATTAATAACAAAGTATTATCAATAGCAGTGGTATTGGTGATAGTACCGGTAACAGCCAGGGAACGGATTTTAGGTAAATAAACATTCTTTGCTTGTAAATAAATGACTGCAACTAAGATTAAAATTATTAACAATAAGCTATAAGTTTATGCATGAAATTTTATTCCATAATAATAATAATAATAATAATAATAATAATAATAATAATAATAATAATAAACACTTTTTTACAACTTTTTGACGTAAGTATACATTTTTGACAATTTCGCTATAAATGCATGAATGTTATTTCTTCTTTTTATAGCTACTTATATTTTTAATTTTTAAAATTAAATTAAAATTCATTTCAAACATATGAAATAAGCATAATGTGACTGTATTTTGTAATATATTATTTTGTGAATTCTTTATCTATTGTACCAAATTCGTGAGCATGACCTTGATTGCTCGAGGCTACATCTGATGTTGTATTATATCTCTGCCGGTGACTGACCGTTGAGTTTCAAGTGGTTTACCTTGATTGTGATCATCAGTATAATAAAAATCAAAACCTGTCTGGTTGGCTTAATTCCACTGCTCTAGTTACTGCTTTCCTGAGTGTAAGATGAGATATTTTACACACTTTTTCTCATTGACTAGTACAACCTATTGCTATCTCTCTTCCCCTCCCAGTAAACTGTGACAATGCACAGAGGCAGAGATATAATACTGTACAATATCAGTATTTCAGTGTGTGGACGTTGTGAATCGCCTGTTACATCTTGCGTTACGAATGTGAATTTTTTTCAGTCACTCGTGTTGTCTTGATTAGTTGAGATGGAATCTATGGAAAGTGAATGGTGATGTCGAAAGTAGTGTTAGTTCTAGTTTGCATGAATATGTTGCTAAGTCTGAAGGAATACTAACAAGTGATGAGAAAATTCTACACTGTAGAAACTATGAGAAATGTATACAGCAGATCAGCGACCTCAAGTCACACAGAATTTAGCTGGTAGTAAGTAATCAAGTAACTTCACGTACAACCTCTAGTCACGTACTTTAAGGTGAAGCAGCTTCATTTCACAACTTTCACCTTCAAAATGTTCTGAATGTAATGAAGAATTCTGGAGAACATTTCTTACATGTGATATTCGTTTATATAAACTAACCATTCCAGTATTTTCACCTAATGATGTCTCGTCATAATTGATGAGTAGGGCCTAATAGTTTTTTTCTTTAAATAATATAAAATTATTTTGCGTAATATTGTATCAAAACATATTTAAAATGTTGATAGATGATTTTCTAGTTTTTAGTACATAAAAATATATACTTTAAAATATTTTAGCATCTAAAATCCATTTCCTGGTAATAACAATAAAATAGCAGTTACAGCGGTAGTACTATGAGTAGTGTTACTAACAATAATAGCACAAACAATTGCACAATATTGGTAATGGTAGGATCAGTAGTGTCGGCAGCGGTAGTAATAAAGAAGTAGTAGCAGTATCGGTAGAAGTACAGTGTGTCTGCAGAAACATTCCGAGGTTATAAACTGCTATAATTCTGTCGCTATGTGTTTTACGAAATTCATACCGGTGTCATTAGAAAGAACAGCTCAAAGAATTTCAGTAAATGCGTAATTGATAATTGTTGACCGAAATAACAGATGGCAGCAAAAGAAGAAAGAAAAACAACACCGTTTCCGCTATTTCGCTTGTCATTAAAGCATTGTTGGATATAAGCAAATTGTGTTAAATGATCTGAATGTTAAATTTTCAAGTCTGCGTGAATTCTGCAGCATTTAGAGGGTGAAAATTTATTGACACTAATGGCGGATAATGAAGACCTTTCAGCCAAATTCATTTTTAGTGACGAGGCAACGTTCCACGTCAATGGAAAAGTAAACAAGCACGATGTTAGGATTTGGATGTTGAACGTGATTCCCCTAAGCTAAATGTGTTTTGTGCCGTTTAGAAACGGAAAGTGTATGGCCCATTTTTCTTTTAAGAGAACACGGTCACAGGTATGAGTTATCTTGATATGCTTACTGAGTGGCTGTTTCCAAAATTAGAAGAAGGCAACGAATTTCTTTTCCAACAAGATGGAGCACCTCCTCACTGGCATCTTGATGTACGGAATGTTCTAAATCAACAACTCTCAGGAAGATGGATTGGGCGTTCTGGGAACCAAGATAATGTCTTCTGCAGCTGGCCTCCGAGGTCTCCTAACTTGACCGTCTGTGACTTCTTTTTATGGAGTTACATAAAGAATCTTGTCTACATACCTCCACTACCTCAAAATCTGCAAGAGCGCCAACTTCGTATCACTGCCACCATCGAGTCCATCCTTATAGATATGTTGGAACGTGTGTGGCATGAGTGGGAATATCGCCTTGATGTCTGCAGGGTGACATGTGGAGCACACATCGGGTGTCTTTGAGGTGGGTACAAAAATTTTTGAGTTTCTCTTTCTAATGATACCAGTTTCGTATAAATCCGGCAACTGACAGCGACGCTATAGCAGTTTATAATCCCGGAATGTTTCTGCGGACACATTGTATTATCAATAATGTAATAACAATAGTAGGAATAAGAATATTAGTAGCATTAGTGGTAAGAAGAGCAGTAGCAAAATCAATAGCATTGATAGTACTAATATCAGTAAAATAGCAGTAGTAGTAATAACTTCGGCGGTATACAAACAATAACAGCAGTAATAATATTAATAATGGTAGTATTAATATTGATATCAGTAGCAATAATATTAATTGTAACTAGTAGCAGTAGTTGCAGGCATAATAGTAGGACTAGTATGAGTAGAAATATTTGCAATAATAGCAATGACATTAGTAGCAATAGGGATAATATTAATAACAGTCGTTATCTCTGGCGTAGTAAATTGAGTTAGGTATAATCAAATAAAATTACTCCTCCTTATTAGTTTGTTACTCGTATTTTATACTGTTAAGATATACATAATAACTTCCAAGAGGGCAAATTAATTGAAGCAATAATTCAATTAACAAAGAAGAGACATGAACTGCACATTTTCGAATAAAATCCCAGCAAACTTTGAAATCAAATTGTTGCCGTTGACTGAAGTAAGGATGAGAGCTTTCAGTTTGACTTTATTTCAGCACAACATTGCGGTTCCGGTCGCGTTAACATATCAGGCACACAGAGACCTGCGGCACTAAGAATTGGAGTCACAATTTGGTCTGAGGTATTATTCATTTTCCCCTCAGAATCGCAATTTAGAGCTTTGAGCGAATGGAATAATGCAGCAAAATTGCTATTCGCAACTTTGCAACTAATGTAGCGTCTGTACTTGCAAGTTAGTAAGGCGGCATCGTGCGGGTGAACGTGAAATGCAATTCCAACAAGCGTGAAACTCCACAGGAAGTCTCTGAGATATTGTACCACATAAATGCTTGTAGCTGTATTGCTAAGCTTAGAATTGTTACAGAATTTTTAACTGAGATAATATGTTACGTTTTAAAAAAAGAAAAGAACAACGGATTGGTTCAATGAATCATATTAATCCAATGACAGATTATAATCCGAAGAAAAAGCGAGTGGTGCAATAACTTATCAAAATATAATACGTAAATAAAACTTTGATTTTCACACATACAATTCTCCTAACATCTCGTCAGCAGCCTTACTGTTTCAAAGAGAAGGTAGCCAATTGGAAATGTTCCTCACTGTGTTGCATGTTTCGTATATTATTGTTTCCTAATGTAAGTGTTTTCCATTTGACCATCCACAAACATATTACCGGTACAAAATTTCGGCTTTGGATTTCACACCCGCAGAGCCGTAGTGAATCGTCTGAGACATGTGTTCCTATTCTTAAAATACTTAGCTATTTGCCACCTTCTTACTCTCAATTTTATTGTTAGTATTTTTTTTGACACCATGCATTTTTAATTATTTTTTATTATACGCAGATACTATTAACATCTTCTTTCAGCAATCTAGTCATTAATGACATTTAGGTCTCTGAACTTTCCGGCCGTCAAGTAGCACAATTGGTAGAGTAACCGGCTATGAACTTGAAGTTTCTGGGTTCAATGCCGGCTGGTAGCGGAATTTTTCTTGTTATGAAAACGTTTAGAATGGCCCTAGAGTTCAATCCACCTCCTGTCGAACTGATTACAGTATTGGAGCTTTCTTGGAAGTAAATAATGGTCGTAACGTGGTGCAGAACACACTAACTCTGGGGTCGTCAGCAATTGCTGAAATGGGTAAAGGGTAAGCAGTGCCTCTAATATGCCCCATCGTGCAGCAGGAAGAGGGAGAGAGCATACCCGCCAGCAGCCACGGATGCACCATAGTGCAGTCTCTTAGGCCCGTTACACACTTGAAAAGATCTCGCTAGCGAGAAATGTGTTGCGAGAAAATTCAAAGCCTGATAACATGGATTCAAATGGACGTCCACACACTGGAAGAGATTCTCGTTCGAGGCGAAAACTTCGAGCGAGTTTCTCGCTTAAATCGGTAGCTCAGAGAATTTTCTTGACACATTTATCAAAGATATTTGACATTCATACTCTTTTTGACGATTGAACGTAGAAAAAGATGAAGAAGTAATATGACAGGTGACGATGAATTGTATTGTTTTCATTGACAATGAGGAAAGATAGCTGATAATTGCAGTCAGAAACTTATCGAATTCGTACGATGTCACCCGTAGGCCTATTTATATGATACACGGGATGAAAACTATAAAAACACGAAACTTAAAGAAGAAATGTGCAGACAAATTTAATATCAGATGATCTGAAATTAAATAGGGCTATATTTTATTTTGGTGAGATTTATTAGTATTAATAAATTATAACATTTGAAATAATGTATCAATTATGTCTTAACAATTTACATAATTTTAATCACAACATAGCAAATAATCCTCTATCATATGTTGTTGTTGTTGTTAATGGGGTTTAAAAAGTGCGCGTCAGCTACTATGGTTATTTGCGCCCTTTCTATCATATCATGAATGGCAAAAAGAAAAAAAAAACTCGCAGAGGTCTATTCATCCTGAAATAACGCCTAAACGTATCAACATCCAAATCGAAATCAGTGACCGAAACTCGTCCTTATCTTCGTGAGATACAACGTAATTTCCAGATATATCTGGCTTTAATTTTTAGGCCTACTTTTTCCTTTCAATAACAAAATATGTTCATATAACTCCATTTCCTCATCGTCTGAAGATTCAGATTTAACATAGTAGCATTCGTACATAATTTGTAAAGTACGACAATATACTTACAGGTTATATATTTAAGTTCGACAATATGAGTAAATACATAATCTATAATATTTTCCCCCAACAAGCGATTACTATAATCAGAAAATTACTCTCTGTATGAAGGCAGTGCATAGATGATCATAGCGAGGTGTGATCTGTGATAGTGAGAACTCGCTACGTGTTGTGGAGGAAGGCTCTTCGCCTCTTTCTCGCAACACTTTTCTCGCTAGCGAGATCTCTTAAAGTGTGTGATGGGCCTTATCCGCGGGTAAGAGACGCTAGCCCGAGGGTGTACTGTGCTGATGATAGCTGCACTAACTCATTCAAGATCATGAAAACATAGTCCTCCATCTTAGTGCCTTTATATGAGCCTTGATGAAGCGTAAAGGAAATATCTTCACCCTCAAAGAGGTTTCTAATGTTACTTTTTCTTTTTTCCGAGTCCATTCTTGAATTACGTACAATTGTTTCGAATGCTGTTATTTATGTTATTTCATTACCGGTACCTGATTTTCACTAAGTTTGTGGTCTCGATTCTGCACATTGAGGGCTGTCCTTCCTTAAGGAGATTCAAGAATAATTTAAAGATTTGTGTATAAAGTGAAAATTAAAATTAAGGTGACATTCAACATTTAATTTTTTAAGGTGACATGTATTTATCTAGCCTGACGAGTTTACTTCCTTGGTTTGAATTGTAAATTATTTAAAAATAGCGTGTAAGAGGGCCTTAGACTATAAATGTCTAGTTTAAATGTAATTCTGTTTATAAGTATGCATAAGGATGTAATTATTTGACTTATTTGAACTGATGTATCAGTGAAGCGAGGTGAGTCAGTGAAGTTATGGTTTTACAGTGCAGTGAACAGTTCCGATCAGCGATAATTTATAGCGTCAATGAAATGTGTTCTATAGTGTCAGTGAAATGTGTTACAGAGTGTCAGTGAAATGTGTGCTAAAGTGTCAGTGAAATGCGTCATAGTGCCACTACAGGGAATGAGATGAGAGTAAAGTGAAAGAAAGACTATTGAAACTTATGTAGGACCTATACATAATTATGTAGGTTGTATTGTAAAATTAGGTATTTTATTTATGTTTTATTATTATTGTGTTAAATTGTATTGTGTATTCTTATTGTATTGTGTATAAAATTGTATGTGTGTTGTAAAATTGTATTGTGTATTGTAAATTTTATTGTGTATTGTTTATATTGTATATACCACTGCCACCGGGTGCTTGCCCACTTGCAGTGTAAATAAATACATACATACATAAACATAATGTGGCACAGCAATTACATTAATATATTTTAGTTTCCATATTAGTTTATAACATTTATTTTATCTAAATAACATTTGAGAGGAACGGATATTTTAAGTGCTATAAGGGACTTTTCTCTATGTTTTTCATTATATTGCCCGGAAAAAATCTGCACACCGAGTTAACTTTTTAACTATGGACTTGTTAAATTCCAGTGTACAACATCGCAGAATTCTTCTTGTTTTGAGCTTTCTTTATAGTGTACAGTGCCTTGTTATTCTTTAGCTTCAGGAAAATCTATATAAAAATCTGTTATGGTCGTCAGCGAACATTTGCATAACAAAAAATTTAAATTCAACCGTTACTATCTTATATTCTGTTGACATTTCTAAAATATTCTTATCCCTTTTCGTATAGATGAGTTTGTATTTAATACCAAAGCCAGAGTCATTAAATATGCCAATATGTTACACTACAGTAATGAGTGGAAAATTTCAATTGGTTTCTAAAGAAGTGTCAGACTGTGATGGGTAGAGTTACGCTTTAGCTTTTATTCTATAAACATTATTCATATCAGTGAAGTGCGCTGAATTGATCACGAAAGGAAATTAATAATTCAGCGGAGGACTTCTGTGAATTAGCGTGCCAAGAGTAGTGGAGTAGCAATGTTTGTTTGGTGCTACAAAGATTTTGACATGTTTTATATTTGTCCAGGCAGGAAAATTTGTTTATACGTCTGAAGAAAAACTTCCATTGATTCACTTCATTACTCGTTTATCATATTTTTATTGACTGTATACACAAAACATGAATTTACAAAGGAGGTAATTAAATCGCAATAATCTACATTTTCCGTGCACGACTTGCAGCTCGGAATAACTTGACAAAAAGCGAATTCAGTTACCGCTAGTATTCCGACGATCTTCAGGAAAGGAAAAGATTTTGATTTCAAATTTAAATTAATGAAAATGAGACTCTTTAGGAAGTGCAAAAGAGTGTAATAGATTCAATATGATTCTAAACAAAAACATAATGGGCCATGAACAACGTACTCCATGTGAGTAAAATATGAAGACAAAATCACTTTTAAAGTGTTTGTCTTCATGCTTGTTAAATTTGAATTAAAATATGCTCCACTTTTCCCCTAACATAATATAATGTAAAGAATATCGTCAGACTTTAAAGTGTCGTTCACGTCGTTCGTGATCCTTTTCAGACATAAAGATATGGTCACGTGACTGGCAAATATGACAGTAAAAGTTTGTAAAAAAAGTGCCTTAATGTAAGTTTTCGTTGCTTTTAATTAAAAAAAATTATTACTGTATAGATAAGTTGAAAATGACAGAAAACGCTTGCTACTAATTAAAGTTTAGTCTTGTTTACATTATTGGATATGTTCATTCACATGAGCTTGAAAACTGATCAATATTACATGACCTTGAACATTTCTCATACAATTTAAATCAGTACCATTTTAAACTAATACGAATTTGCCATCGAGGTGGCATAGGCCTAAAGGTAAATGAGCGTGTCTGTTACACCGGTTACAAATATTAAGTAGCTCCACAGCGAATCATCGGACTTATCTCACCAAAATATAATCTGGATATCATCTAGCTAACCACTGAGTTGATATAGAGTGGTTAGATAATTCATTAGTAATAAAACAGAAATTATAGATCCTCTGTAGCGAACATCATCTTAATATCAAAGAAAATCATACATTTAAGTTAAGGAGTTAGGTACAGCTTATAGCAGTAACATTTTGAAAATAATGAATATTTTTTTTCCTCCATTACCGTGTCTTGTACAATAATGAAAATTAGTATGTGTAAAATACTGTACTTCTGCTATATAAAAAAATATTTTTATGATTTTAAAAAATTATTTACATTTTTTTTTCAATAATCATTTCACTGTGCAGTGATGAAGCGCTTCCCACATAACTCAAAAACTATCCAACATTCTGTGATGAATTTGTTTGTGCGTATTTATGCATGACATATCTGCAATATGATGCAAGATCACTTCCCTACCTTTGATAGATTGTCTGATAAAAAATAAATTCATTTAAAAAAAGGTCAAATATCAGTATTTTCATCTAACGCAAAATAAAAAAAAAACATTGTTTATTAAGGAATGTAGTTGAAAGAGCATGATAGTGTAAACATGATTTCCAGCAATAAAACAAAAAAGAGACAACATGAAATAGGTAACAAGTTTAAGAGTTATGAGGGAAATGCTTGATCACTACACAGTAAACTGTAACATTTTGAATTTTGAAAAAAAAAAAATATATATATATATATATAAATATTTTTTTTAATCGTAAAAATATTTTTATAGCAGAAGGACTGTGTTTTAGACATACCAACTTTCATTACCAACTTGATCACTACACAGTAAAATGTAACATTTTGAATTTTGAAAAAAAAAAAAATATATATATATATATATATATATAAATATTTTTTTTAATCTTAAAAATATTTTTATAGCAGAAGGACTGTGTTTTAGACATACCAACTTTCATTATTGTACAAGATACAGTGGAGGAAAAAATGTTGAATATTTCCAAAACTTTTACTGCTGCAAGCTGTACCTAACCCCTTAATAGAAAATAATCATTCCAATAAATATAATTTTTGATAAGGATTATAAACCTAGACTCATCATTTAGAAATTGTCAATAAAAGTCAAGTTCTTTATGCATATTTGCATGTAAATTTCAGTATATTTGTTTTCGCACACAGGTACGGGTCCCGCATATTAAAATCAACACTGTTATTATGCGCTGTGTAGTCCAGTCTTTCTTCTCAAAACATTAACAATAAACGCCTAAAATCTCTTATCTTTAGAAGAACTTCAGCAACAGAATTCACTAACAATGTACAAGAGACCAATCGGCCAATTACTAACTGAAGAGACACGGAAACAAACAGGCAAAAAAGCAGAAAAGTAGTTAAACAAAGAGATAAAGCGGGCGAAACAGAAGCTAAACGATTCAATGCAGCATTATCTTTGATTAAATAGCGGAGTCACCGGTAATTATTTGTGTTAGACAGAACAAGCAACGCTTCGATCACGGACGCTGAGTTTGAAAACAAAGAGAAACAGAGAAAATGCAAGGCGAGACGGACAGAGAACATGTTTTCCCCACTTCGTAGTTTTTGTTGTCGCAAACTGACAGCAACAGAAGACGGACAAGGAAACGAGAGATGTCACAGTAAAGTTAACAGCAACAGTAGCGGAGCGACGCCAGGCACAACAGAAAGAACAAGAGTTGGTTAAAAGTTGTCAGAAATGCTATTTTGCGAGACTCGACAGAGAATCTGACAAAGTAAGGGAAATAGCCTACTATGCCAGATTTTATGCTTTCACGGTGATTGGGTTATGAAGAACGTGTCGGGTGTTGCAGATTACTTCATGTAGGGTTGCCAGATTCTCAAATTGAAAATAACGAACAAATTTATGACTACTGTGGACTGGAGACTAAATAGATGATTACAGATAGTCGAATCTGACGGAAAATATATTTTATTTGTATAAAAACACATTAACATGTATTATTTAGTATTACTTAAAGCAAGTATTACCTAAAAATTTAAGGTACTATTTGTCACTTAAGCATATATATGCACACACTGCAACTATCAATGAACTGAAACTGATCGGTTTTCATTCTTACTGCTCTTTCTTTCCACTTTTAACAGAGCATTATTATAAGCAATACTTTCATAAAATTAAGTATTCCTTTACCAATCAAATCCACAACGAACCTATCTTTCAAGAACAGACAACTTTCTCCTAAGTAGGCCTACATATCATCAGTACAAGTTATCAACAAGAGAAAGTGATTCAGCCAAACTCAAGAATAAAAAAAAACTGAAAATTTCTCACAGTAATGCATTCCAATTTAGAGAGAGCAGCTTAACTCGTGAAATCAAACAATTTATTTTTTTAAGTAACTTGCACAAACTTTGTAAACATCATGTAATTCTTTTGTATACCAGTACTTATTGCTGCCATTTGAATTACATAGAATTGATATAGATTATTTAAACACCGGTGTACCTGGTTCCAAAAGAGGAATCAGCTATTCTTCGTTCAAAGTGACCTTTTAATTTTTCATTACTTGAAAACCTTCTAACTTGAGTTTTTCTAAAAAAAAACTGTTTTTTTTTTTAAACTAATCTCTTAAATGCTGGTAAAAGTATAGATTCATTTCTGCAACAATTTTCTGTTCCTCCAACTTTGACTCACTCATGTGGTTCATTTGATGAAAACTGGGCAAACATCAATGCTAGTAAAATATAAAATTACCTAGGGGGATTTTTAAGGAAAGTGAATTTTATTTGTATTTTTATTTTAAATTTAAAGTTTTAAAGTAATTTTCAATATTAACTGAAACAACGAAAACCATGAACATTTGCTGTACGCTACCTATATTATACCGTACGCGAAACAAAATAGAAAATACTATACTGTTCCTCGAAAAACATAGTCTGGCAACTTCAAGGTCCGTTATGCTTGGTTAATTCAAACAACTGGACCTATTAATTACATGAACGTGGGTTTGACAACTGAATGATCCACTCTATGCAAGCCTGTTTAACGTATGTTTGCAAAAGTACTTAGAAGATTAAAGATAAATCCATCAGGAACTTCGTACAGTACAACATGGCTTGACTTTTACGTGGGCTGGGCCCTGGACGGGTTCGTACACTCAGGTACAGTCAAAGTCCGAAAGGTGCCTGGGTGGAAGCCCTTCCTATATCAATATCAGAAACCCGTACTACCCCCAAGACTTCACCCCAGCCTATTTTTACTATTGCGAGTGATAGATGAAATGAGGGGAAGGTGGATAGTGTTGGTGGAATGATAGAGGGAAACGGGAGTGCCTCGAGAAAAACCCTCCGCAATGTCTCCTTTGTCCACCACAAATTCCATCGAACCCGGGCCGTCTGGATGGAAGGCTAGCGCGCTAGCACTGTAGTCACAGACGCAGCATCGTGGGGGACAAGTCAGTTCTTAAAAGTGTAGTGAGAAAGCTAAGTACTGGGTAAACAGTATAGAGCAGAACAGGTTTCACGGCCTCGCGCGGCCTTCATTCCCCCACCTCCGCGCGCATAGCCGGTCGGCCGTGAAACCTGTTCTGTTCTATACTGTTCACCCAGTATATGGTTAATAACGAAGAAGAGAAGAACCTAACGAAAGGATTGAAAATAGAAAAGGTTAAAAAAAATATAACGTTTGTAATATCTGTTATCTTGTAACTAACCAAAAAGATATTGAAATAGATATTACAGAATGCATCTCTGCAGGAAATATTATACCTATAACAGTAGTCTGTACTCTAAAATCAGGCATGTAGTTACCTATAAATCAGACACAAACTTGACAGGTATAAAAAATACTTAAGATTTGAGAAAGAAAGATTTTAAGGAGAATTTATGGTAATATACCTGACAATCGAAGGAGATGGAGCTCATTCTCTACTCTTTGAGGATAATAATAATAATAATAATAATAATAATAATAATAATAATAATAATAATAATAATAATAATAATAGCCTAATGTGTCCCTTGAAGGGCAAAGGCCTCCTGCTAGAGGGTAGCTCTGTTTCACTAACGCGGTGAGCTACTCCGCATTAGGTTATGGTCGAGTAATAATAAAAATGATCTTCTAACGGACTACAGCAGCTCACCAAAGAATATAATCTACACATTTCTGTTAAGAAAAGTCAATGGCATATCAAGGAAGATTTCCAGTCAGATGCAAGTTGATAGTGAAAATTCAGAACATGTAATAAGTAAGCTCCTAAATTCATAGGCTGAGTCATGTTCTATGTAAGAGAGACTGATGGAGGAAAGACAATAAAAATAATAATAAAATACATAAAACTATTAAAAGAATGTTAAAGAGTAAGGTTAGAGGAAGTACAGTACATAGAGTAGGCCTACATTAAGTTTCATAAATCTATGGCAGTTCCATGGGGATTATAATAGCAGTGAAACCTGGACTTTAAGAATCAAAACTACGAAGCAGGAAACAGAGAGCAGAAATGAAGTAAGGTATTTAAAAGCATGTCTATGAGTTACGAGAAGGGTTAGGCTTCATAAGGTTGAAATTCGGAATCGCCTACGAATCTAAAAAGTTAATAAAAAAAGTGGAAGGAAATAAAAAAGCATGGGAAAGGTCACTCCGAAAGGAAGGAAGAAACTACAATTCTGAATTACAATCCGAGAGGAAAAATAAATATTGGAAGACGCTAAAGAAGATGGACGGACCAGTGAGACGCAAAGGATCGAAAGATTTTGAAAAAGAAGAACCTGGAGAGCATTAATAAATTTAAATTCCGTGATACAAGTTTAGTAATTCAAACAAGAAGAAATTACGAAATAATGCTTAAATATGTAAAGAAAATTATTAAATATAGGTTACTAAAAAATAGGATTTCTACGCAATTCAAAGGAAAAGAAGTGTTGGAAGATTAGAAAAGAGACAGATGTAATACTTGTTTTGTTCAGAAGAAGAATAAAAAGAAGAAGAAGAAGAAGAAGAAGAAGAAGAAGAGTAGTCTGTGTTAAGAGAACCAACGCCAGACGCGGGAAAAAAGCGTGGCAGGATACTGGAGCTAATACTAATTTTCTAACTCTTATTACGGTAGATAAAAATTGTTGCAATGATCTGTCTGAAGAGAGCGAGCGAGTAGTCTACATCAGGAAAGGCACTTGGCCAGATAGAGTTGGTTAAATTTTGTTACAGTAGTGGTTAAAACTGCCTCTCTTGAGAGATGGGGTCAAACCATAGAGAGCATTTGACTGGACAGAAACAAAATGCACTCGCAACCATTGTTTTTTTTTTTTGCAGTATTTATTTGGCACTGGAAAAAAGGCTCTGGAGTAGTAAAGTTGACAACTCTGAACAAGAGATGCAGTCGCTTGGCGTGTTTGTATGATGAAGACAGAGGATGTGATAGATGTCACTGTCACAGCATGAGAAGTCGCTGAAATTACCAATGCATCCAGAGGGCTGACAAGCACATAGTCGTACTCAGGGTCAACATTCAGAACTTGTTAGGCACCTGACCGTGATCTCAGGGGTCGTACCGAGCGAACATAAGAACGAAACACGAAGACTCGATCAATTCTGACCGATGGTAAACAAAAACCATAGCGGACCGGGTCACTGTGACGCTCCGAATTAGTAAGTTAAGGAGTGAAACGAGGACGCTGGGGACAGACGCGTTGAGTGCAAATCAGAGTTGAGACGAATCTCATGGAAATTACTACTGACGCCATAACATGTTACCTCAACAATTCACTATCAGTTCCATATCATACACAAATATTTGTGAAATTCTAAGCCAGCCATGGGCAAAATATTAGGATCCCCGAACCAGTTAAGAAGCAACCCGCAAAGCCATTAAAGACAGGCAGTATGTAAACGAACTCAGAGTTGAAGAAGTGAACGAATAAGAAGAGAAATGGTGGATTACTGATTCTTAGTTTAATTCAATGTTATCAGTTCATAATTTAAAGGACTACTAGATTTCAATACTATGTAAATTTCTATGGCATTTACCATCATTTCATGAAAACGGGGTTTATTTCAGTTACCGCCATTTTCAATTGAGCCATTGGCTCGTCTCTCAAAAGCGATCTGTATTTTGATTTTGCATACTTCATATTTTGCCGAAATAGAACTGACACAAATAAGTAGATGCGAAGATGATCTCAGTTTTAGATGCAAATAATACAAGTTTCGTATTCTTAACAATTGAAAAATTTCAAATACCAATACCCAATTTGCGTTGTTCCAGATGTTTAAAAAAAAGTATAATTTAGTATGCATATTAATTCGAGCTGAAAATTGAGCTCTGAATCACTTACCAAGTTTCTGAAATCTATAAATCGATTCTTTTTAGAACTCGGGCTGAAAGACTGAAACGTCTGATAATGTAGCCTATGCCTGGACTGATAAGTGTTCTCTTAAAATCATGTAGGCATTCTGAAAATATTTCCAGCTACTTTCACCA
This sequence comes from Periplaneta americana, assembly GCF_040183065.1. NCBI lineage: Eukaryota > Metazoa > Arthropoda > Insecta > Blattodea > Blattidae > Periplaneta > Periplaneta americana. The sequence goes on from NC_091119.1 coordinate 83,230,817, forward strand.
AAGAGGTTTCAATGAATTTCTTGCCATTGGATGGTTTAAAGCCAGAGCAATCTCCAAATATAAAACGTAAATTGCAAGGACTTTTTAATCGGTATTTTGATTTTTTTTTTTCAGATTCTGTAGACGTTCTTTCTTCCAAAATATTTTCCAAATCCATTTTAAGCTTTAACGATCTGAAATATTATAGTACTAGAATAATTCAGAATTCAAGGCAAAATGTAGTACGGTATGCCATTTCTTTTCTCTCTTTTTTTTTTAATTCGACCGACCATATAAAATCATAGGAATCATTTTTCATAAGAAAGGGTTAGATAAGTAATAGATATCACCTTTGCCACAATAAAAATACCATCAGGATACACAAAATATCACAAAATCTCATTTTTGCCAAAAAGTTTACACCACCTTTTTCCTTGGAATCACAGAATTCATCGCTTGAAATTTATCTTTATTACATTCGCTAGAAACATTCACTATTAAACACTGAATGGCCATACTTATTATTGTTGCTAACAATATTAATATTAGTAGTAGTAGTAGTAGTAGTAGTAGTAGTAGTAGTAGTAGTAGTAGTAATAATAATAATAATAATAATAATAATAATAATAATAATAATAAAGTATTTAGCCTATGGTGTTCTTCTAATCTTTGTGATTCGTCATGTAATGCCTTATAAATTGCTTTTTTGGGCACCGATTAATATTTTTGAGTGTAAATGACAAAGAACATTTTCTTGTTTGACAACACAGAAAAATAATTCTTCACATTTATCATGAAACTTGCGTTTAAGTGATTGAATGTCTTTGAAAGCGCTATGACGACGTTTCAACTCGAAGTCCGCCACCGATCGTTTCATTTATACGATACGAAACGAGTGATAGGCCAGCACTGCGGATCACAGCCCCATCCCTCAGCGTTTGAGAGAAGGTTTCGAGCCAATTCTGGTTCGCGAACCAGTGAATGCATGTTCTAAGAATCTAAGCTATTCACAGCCTTAATTCTTATAAGAAATAAATATAACTGAAAATAGCTTTCTTAAATTTCTCTGAAAAGCAAATAGTAACGAAATAGTGAAATACAGAAAATGTTATTTTGGGCTTCTTAAATTCATTCAAGGACCGATAACAAAATATACATAAAATTTATTCTTGATGAATGGAAACAATTTAAGATATAATTCACGTCGGTACAAATTCTCAATACGCAATAATGATCGCGTTTTTTTATTGCATTTATTGACAAAAGAAAGAGATGCAACTTTTCTATCATCACAAATTATTACGTCTCCCAATCTTGAAAACTACAATGTAATAAACTAACAGATTAAAAACTATCGAAATGAGTAGGCCTACACAACTTTTATATAATAATAATAATAATAATAATAATAATAATAATAATAATAATAATAATAATAATATAATAGTAATAAAAATAATAATAATGATAATAATAACAAATACCACCATATATTTTATTCTACGACATCGTCACCATCTTCTTCTTTAGGCAAACTCTTCTTTACAAAAAATATCATCTTAATACTGTTCAACAAAATCATAAATAAATAAATAAATAAATATATATATATATATAAATAAATAAGTAAATAAATAAATGAATAAATACATTAATTAATTAATTAATTAATACATAAATAAATAAATCACTAAATAAATAAATGAATAAATAAGTAAATAAATCAATCAACGAATAAATGAATGAATGAATAAATAAATAAATAAATAAATAAATAAATATGTATGATTTGAGGCTTTCTCGGCGTTGGTTGGCTAATATGTTTTCGCGGGATATCAGCCGAGTTAAGATTTTGGAATGCTCCAAGCTTTCGACTGCTATCTCTGCAGCCATCTTCGGGGAAGTGATGTCCGAACAGAAAGTCGAAAGGTAATATAGATGTTAGGCTGTCTCAGGTGAAATGGGATTGGTTGGCGGATCGGCCAATCCGGGGCCGGGAATTGTCATTCGTAAGCTCCGCCCCTCCCGGGATTCCTGTGTGAAGTTTGGCGGCGCGGCGAGCCCTGTTCCGCCGGTTGGAATCGGTTGCCGTCCTCGGTCCGTGATCTTCATGACCTTGATTGTAAGAGGACCTAAGTTGGTCCAACAGGGACGGTGGACTGCAGCTCAGTCAGGCATGGACATCGGCCTTGGACCAACTTAGGCCCTCTTACAATCAAGGTCATGAAGATCACGGACCGAGGACGGCAACCGATTCCAACCGGCGGAACAGGGCTCGCCGCCCGCCAAACTTCACATAGGAATCCCGGGAGGGGCGGAGCTTACGAATGACAATTCCCAGCCCCGGATTGGCCGATCCGCCAACCAGTCCCGTTTCACCTGAGACAGCCTAACATCTATATTACCTTTCGACTTTCTGTTCGGACATCACTTCCCAGAAGATGGCTGCAGAGATAGCAGTCGAAAGCTTGGAGCATTCCAAAATCTTAACTCGGCTGATATCCCGCGAAAACATATTAGCAAATAAATAAATAAACAAACAAACAAACAAACAAATAAATAAGTGAGTAAGTGAGTGAGTGAGTGAATGAATGAATGAATGAATAAATAAATAAATAAATAAGTAAATAAGTAAATAAATAAATAATTAAATAAGTAAGTAAGTAAATAAGTAAGTAAGTAAATAAGTAAATAAGTAAATAAATAAATAAATAAATCCGAGAATGCACAGTCCAAGAAGGGCCATGACCGCCCAGCCGGCTGCCGGCGAAACCGGTTCCATACACTGGCCGAAATTACTTGAGAAAATTTCTTTCTGATGACGGACCACTCGAACCAGCGCGGTTACCGTGACGCAAGTCCTAGGCATGATGCTTTAGTTATAGACCACGCTACGGCGCGGGACTCAATGTCATCATAGTCATCATAATCGTAATTAGGCCTGTCATTTAGATACTAATCATTGCCATTAATATCATTTTCATGTTCATCATAGTACTATTTTTAACACTAACCTTAATAATCTAGTTTCCATGCAGAAGGGCCACTTGTTGGTCCATTCCGGTATAACGTCATGAGTCTCATCGTCCTTACTTATTGGTGTGTTTAATAATAATAATAATAATAATAATAATAATAATAATATTATTATTATTATTATTATTATTATTATTATTATTATTATTATTTTGGTTGTTATTTTTCCTTTGTTGCTCAGTGATCATTATTATTTTATTGTATGTAAAATTATTTAATTTAAATCTTGGACTATAACTAATTTCTCATTTACGTGTAACTATTGCTAATTAAGTATCCACATCTTCAAACGCTAACTAAAGTTAAGAGAATAATTTTATACAAATTACACCTATATAGCATGTGGCGCAAAGATAACCGTCCTTTATTTCAGCAAAGAATATCCATACAGAATTATTTTATAAAAATTTCTCTCAATGTTTTGAATTTTCGGTTATAAAATTACCAAATATTTATTAAAATAAAAACTCATATACGTAGAGTTCTTTCTTTCTTTCTTTCTTTCTTTCTTTCTTTCTTTCTTTCTTTCTTCCTTTCTTCCTTTCTTTCTTTCTTCCTTTCTTCCTTTCTTCCTTTCTTTCTTTATTTCTTTCTTTCTTTCTTTTTTTCTTTCTTTCTTTCTTAAATTTGGTCAAATAAAAAAAATCGTATTCTAGTAGAGCGTCTCGTTTAGGCGCAGTGAAAACGTAAAACGAAGTGCAGGTAACGTGTGGGGAAGGACGAGCCGTACGATAAACCCGAGGGATGCACAAGGTTTTAGTTTAGGGTGACCAGACGTCTCGTTTTTAACGGGATTATCCCCTTTTTTTTTTTTTTAGTCTTTTGCTCCTGTCCCGAGAAAAGTATGCTCGGGACGTCAAATGGTCCGTTTTTTTAAAAATGGCATCCCATTTCCTTAAATTATTGTTGAAATATTTATTTTTCTATTAATTAATTTATTAGTCACGTAAAACATTGATTGATTCTATATTGTTTCCATCAGGTGTCACCATAATGAATTCAATAAAGGCCATGTTAATCACAAAATTTAATTTCAAAAATGTGTCTTGCATGGACTTCTATCGTTTTCTGAAGGAAAGACCAACACTAGAGCAAATTCACTCATCAAAGAAATATGATGCTGATTGTACAGTTGATCTTCATGGAGAATGTTAAAATAGTTAGGCTAAAAGGTAATATGAGACAAACAATTTTGTTATGAAACAAGTTCAGAATACAGTGACATGGATATAATGTAAGGTCCAATTAACCTGAAGTATTTTTAAACAGGTAAGTTAGGCTCATTAACCCAGACTAGTTGCAATATAAAAATATGGTTAACAATGACTTAAGCCAAGTATCCATGCTATTCTATTATGTATAATTATTAGGCCTATCGTCTAGTTATTGTAAATAGTATAGTATTTATTAGGTCTACTTAAATAAAACTGGACCTCATTTCTCACTGACATTATATAAATACAAGTAGTAATGAATTTTTAGATAAAATGTTGATTCATGTCAACTTTAATAAGTGTCCCGTTTTTTATTTTGGGAATCTGGTCACTCTATTTTAGTTACAACATTTATGGCGGAACATTAATTGAAATTAGTCTATATTTTCCAAAAACACACAAAACAAAAGAACACAAATTGCATAACATTGCCATATACACATTTTAACAAACAAGCAAATAATTCAATATAACACATCAAATTTTGCTACTTATATGATGTTGCTTTCAAGCAGCAAATTTACGGTCATGAATTTTATTTTCTGTATGACTAACATAATATCACCTTCTTCTGTACAGTACCTGAATAAATTGAACTTTGAGAAGGGATAATTATTATGTTTAGGAAATAGTGTTGTCACTTCAGACCAATACTGTAGTTTTGTTAATTCGACCGCAGAAGACGGTGGTATTACGTTAGTCATAAAGAGAATGAAATTGATGACTGTAAAAAATGCTGCTTGAAAGCAACTACATATAAGTAGCAAAATTTGATTTGTTATATTGAATTATTTTAACGTTCAAATGGCTTGTTTGTTAAAATGTGTCTATGATAAAGATATGCAATTTGTCTTCCTTTGTTTTGTGTGTTTTTGGAAAATACAATTTCAATTAATGCTCCACCATAAATGTTGTAACTAAAACCTTGTGCAGCCCTCGTGTTTATCTTACGGCTCGTCCTCCCCTACACGATATCTGCAATTTGTTTACGTTTTCACTCTGCCTAAACGAGACGCTCTACTGTATTTACATTTAACGACTAGATCACTAGAGCATTTGATTTTAAAGTTGACGTCTCAAGTTAAAGTCCGATTAGTCCAAATAAAATTAGTTGTGAACAAAAGTGACGTGCTTTCATTTCTCCTGCGGAATTTCATCAAGTTGTCCGTTACTCTTTATCATCATCACCATTATCATCATCATCATAATCATCATATTGGTTTAATGTAGACCGGTCTACCGATCTACTGACCTCCCATTGTAAACCAGCAGCGATATCGAAGACCGCAAATATACCTCCATGTTCTACGTATCTCTTACACGATGAATTGTTTCAAAGGAAAGAAACACGCCTTTTGCTTGCCTACATCTTCTGAACCACACACTTGGACAGATAAAAACGATGTTCGGTATATGTACAGTACTAATAATTACTGTTGTTATCATTTAGCCTAATTTTTATTTTCTTTTTAAAATTTTTATAAGATTCTGTTGCCTAATACATTTGTTACAGAGTATTTAACTTATATTTGACATGATACTGAGGAATAGCATTACATTTTTTTTTTGTAAATATGTTACCCAGTATTCTTTATTTAGTTAGCATCATTTACATTCCTTCTCTTCTGTTTTAATGTAATTCTCAAATGTTGATTTATATGGAAAACATACAGGTCGCCACGGTAAATGGCCCAACACTCTGTATATGGGAGGATCAGCCATCTGTCGATTTATCCGAAGAGAAGCCGTCAGCTGTCAAGTTGCTGCTCGTAGTACATGTTGCGGATACTTCATTACTGATCACTGGATCAGGTAACATGAAGTCAATCCACACTGTGTCGTTCTGCTTTCAGCGTGTTCTGTATCTAATGTGCCTGTGTGTTGTTCTCATATGACTGTGGTAAGCAATACAAGAATTTCACAGGTGGAAGACCGTGGACATCACTTACAATACAATGTAAAGCCTACATAGGTCGCCTTGAAAGTACTTCTTATTTATTTTTAATATTCTCAAGAATTATTGAAGTTCTTCAAATATAGCGGCTAGACATTATGAAATGGGTGTGCATAGTGGGATGGGACTATTTTAGTAAGGGAAATTAAATATTTGAGATAATGTATATTAGAAAGAAAAGAGTCAATAATATTGAGAAAAAATTTTACAATTTTTGTGTTCTACGAAAATGAAACCGAATGGCTAAACGGATTAGAATATAAATGTCAATGGACCAAGATTTGGTACTACAGAGTGAATCAGCCAGAGCTAGATCGGCGTCAGCGGAAAGTTATATGCGTAGTAACTGCTGCGCCATCTCAGTGATCAGACCTCTTGCTCGCGTACTTTTCGTGTTTAGTTACGTAAACACGTTCACACAGTGAGGGTGCAGCTGTATACCGTACATTTAGAGTGCAGTAGTGTGTCCATTATGAAATATAGCCTAGAACAACGAGTGTTTATTTACGACAACTTTAGGAAATACGAATCTTTGAGAAAGAAACAAACTTCCGTCAGTCATTCCCTGATTCGCCAGAGCCTTCTAAAGCAATTATTTACAATCTAGTGAAGAAATTTTGTACAACTGGATCAGTACTGGATGAGAAACGAACGTGTGTAAAGCGTGTTCTCACTGAGGAGATGTTAGATAAAAGTGGCCACCGACTAAACAGAAGTCCTATGACATCATCTCGCGGTGTAGGTAGAGGTAGCATAGTGTATAGTGACAAGAGATACGAAGCAATTAAAATTAAAACCTTCCAAAATTCGTGTAGTTCAGAGTTTAACGGAATCCGATTATCAGAGCAGACTTAGGTTTTGTATGGTTCCAACAGACAGTGTACAGTATAATGGACTACTTGACCCCATCTTAATTGTTTATATTGACGAAGCATGGCTCCACCGCAGTGGTTACGTAAACACTCAAAATAATAGTTACTGGAACACTGAAAATTCACAACGTTTTCACGAACAACCGTTACATGACATAAATTCGTGCCATTTCGGAGACTGAACTGCGGCGAGTTGCTGTATTTGTGTTCAGGAGGTATGCAGTCTGCCGGATATCACACAAGGACGTAATTTCGAAAATGACTAGTGAATTCGATAAGTACATCATTATGCAATACTAACTGCAAAAGCGCGGAATGAATCCTCCGCATATGGTAGCGTCGTTACGTATGAATCAGCCTCAGTGAGTGCGGTTAGGAGTCTAGCACTGGGTGGTTCACCCTGTATGTCAAAGTATGTCAAAAAATCGAGAAAGTGATTATAACTTTAGTATGCAGAATTATATATAAGAGGAACAATGATACAAACAGATAAAAACTTTATAGTGGTTTAACGAGGTTATGGTCGTTAATTACTTACAGGGAGATGAAACGTTCATGGGGAGAAGAAGAATATATAAGAGTTAACTCCAATGAAGACGGTTGTGTTCAGCATGGTGGCGATTAGGAATATATAAATTAAGAAACAGCCAGAAATAAGACGTGATGCACATAATGTTATTATATCCGGAAACTGAAATCTTAAGAAAATCATTATTAGGCCTAATAGAACAGAAAATTCTAAAACTAAACAAAAGGATAGCGTATAAGAAATTATGTGGAACTTTAAGTGAAAGTAATTTAAAAAAAATAAGTTCAATTTTTATTCATAATTAGAATGAGATGCGAAGAGAAAGTCAAGTTATAAAAGTTGGATTGCTGTAGTTGTAAATAAAATGTTACAATGTTTTAGATTTAACAACAGTCGACAAGTATTAAAAATGTACTTAGTATAGGTAATGATTATTATTAAATGGACTGTTTATTGTACGAGTTAAGGCGTGTACCTGAGAAACAAGAATGTAACAGGACCGTCATTGAACATGTAGTTTTATACATTTGACGACATTAATAATGATGATGATGATAATGATGATGATGATGATGATGATGATAATAATAATAATAATAATAATAATAACCAAGATCTTGACAACATTGTAATAAAATATAATTCAATAAATGGATATATTAACAGATACTTAGGAAATTCAATGAGGAAGGAGGTCAAACTCAGATTGCATAATATAGTATCGAAACCAATGTTACTTCATAGTAGTGAAACCTGGATAATGAGGAAAAGAGACAAAAATCAAATTGAAAGCTCAGAAATGAGATTTATGAGACGGCTATTAGGAGTATCTCTAAGAGACAGAGTGAGAAGTGCTGACATAAGAACGGCACTGGGTATAAGAAGTAGCATAGTGCAAGAGGCAATTCAGTACCAAAAGAACTGGCAAGAGCATGTCAACAGAATGTTCCCTGACAGACTACCACAGCAAGCTTTATTTTATAAACCAAATGGAAGACGAGATACAGGACGGCCAAGAACCAGATGGAAAGACCAGTTTCAAGAATAAATGTCTTTGGCGCGGAACGGGATAAACCCCAATCCTTGGAAAGGCAGAATAATAATAATAATAATAATAATAATAATAATAATAATAATAATAGTAATAATAATAATAATACTGTAATTATAATGATGATGATGATAAAATGTAACTATAATCCAGAATAGAGAATTGAAATTTTACACTGATAGCATCGTCAACTGGGGTAACATTGGTCCAATTTTGTTTACTATTTTAAATGTAAACTTTTGTAATTTATTGATGTGTTTGTTAATTTATTTTAATGAAACATTTTAGGAGTTCTATATGAAGTAATATTGACTCCAAAAACACTTAAAATATGTTGATTTATGCAGGGTGCGAATTAAGATTTCTGATGAGGTGGGAATAGAATCCTAGATATAGAATACCATATATAAAATTATTATCCTCATTCTATATGGCTCAACGCTTGATTGCACTGAGTTGCTTGTCTTGCATCTTGATCATAATAATTATATCTGTGAACAGGCTTAAGATAAAATGTATAATTCCTAAGTTATTGACTGTTGTCAGCTGCAAGTGATGATAATACAGAAATATTATTTTCTTTGCTTACTTTTTACTTTATAAAGTACATATATTGTATTAAAACAATTATATTTTGTGAGGGGTGGTCCACACCTGTGGAGTAACGGTCAGCGCGTCTGGCCGCGAAACCAGGTGGCCCGGGTTCGAATCCCGGTCGGGACAAGTTACCTGGTTGAGGTTTTTTCCAGGGTTTTCCCCCAACCCAATTCGAGCAAATGCTGGGTAACTTTCGGTGCTAGACCCCGCACTCATTTCACCGGCAGTATCACCTTCATTTTATTCAGACGCTAAATAACCTGAGATGCTGATACAGCTTCGTAAAATAACCCAATAAAAAATTGTGAGGGGGGGATAGAAGTTATCCCTGGCGGGGATGTCGATATGAATTTATGAGAGGGGATAACTTTCCTACAGAGGGGAATCCCCCAATCCCCCCATCCCCCCCCCGTTAATTCGCACTCTGGCTTTATGTTCATCTGAGTTCATATTTTTTTTTAATATGGGCTAATGTTACCTTGACAAGGGGTAACTTTGCCCCAACTTTCAAACTTGCACAGTGTACTACATTTATGATCATCCTGGGCCACTGTAACCCGAAAATGATTACTACTTTACCCAAGTGATATGATAAAGTGCACTGAAATGATACTCACATGACAGTTTAATTAAGAACAGTGCATATTTTATTAGAAAACACGCAAATTCAAGGTCTTACTGAAAATGATGTATTTTATGTTTTATTATTATATTTATTGATAATCTGTTCGCCAATGGTTGCACGATCATTTTTAATAATGCTCTACAATTCGGTCCTCAAATTTTGTTAATATTGCTGTATCTCCTTTTTTATACTGATTGTATTATTTTATTTCTATTTCTATAGTTGTAATTATATTCTGTATTCTGTATATTTAAATTTAAATAAATAATAATAATAAAATAAATAACAATTTGACTGTCAAATGAGGATGACGTTTTAGAAAAAGTTGTGCCCACTCGTAACCAGGTAAATTGTTTTTGAAAATGGTCACTGGGTGCATCCTGTTTTGTCAAGATAACTCTTTATTGTCATTCGTAGATTTTGTTCGCCCATTGACAATCCTAATTATGCCATCTTTCTGAGATGTCTTACATGTACATCCTCTTCTTAATTTGTGAATATTGTTGGCCGGGCTGGTTTCGCATTAATGTTGCCTTTGAGTTTATCTTTTATGTTACTATGTGGAATATTAAAATATGCAGCTACTGCCTTTTGTGTTTTACACCATTCCTGATGCCATCTAAGCATTGGTTTAGTTTTTCCTCTGATTAATTTGAATATGATTTAGTTCCTGGCACATTTTTATGTGTTCAGTCTTTCTTATTTTTAAAATATATCTAATCAATATGGCAAATAATGTATTAAATTTCAAATACAAATTACTTTGTCAATCATATTTAGCAACTTTCTTGGTACATGCCAAATTTTTACTCCTGAAAATACAATTACACCATATAAAAGTTTCCAGAATATTTGTCACACTACCAAGCAGTTGATTCACTTAAAATAGTGCTGCTACCTACAGGTAAGTTCTAAAAGAACTTGATTAAACTACTGTATTGACTGAAGCTGCCATTTACACAGTACAGTTGAACTATTAAGATTTTTATTTTAGTTGGTTATTTAACGACGCTGTATCAACTACTAGGTTATTTAGCGTCGATGAGATTGGTGATAGCGAGATGATATTTGGCGAGATGAGGCCGAGGTTTCGCCATAGATTACCTTGCATTCACATTACGGTTGGGGAAAAACTCGGAAAAAACCCAACCAGGTAATCAGCCCAAGCGGGGATCGAACCCGCGCCCGAACGCAACTTCAGACCGGCAGGCAAGCGCCTTAACCGACTGAGCCATGTCAGTGGCTAACTATTAAGGTATACCATATTTTGTAGGAGATATAAAAATTCAAATATACATTCTCTCTAGGACCAAAGTTACCCTTAATGGGTCAATGTTACCCCCGTTGATTGTAATTTAATAATTATGTTTATTTTTATTTTCCATAAATCACTTCATTTTCTAAACATTTGTTCCATCGTATAAGAAATAGCGAGCTAATGACTTTGCATTCTTTCTCGTGCTCCCTGCCAGCAGTGTATATGCTGTACAAATAGGAGCGACCAAAAGACAATGGTGAACAAAATTAACACCATGAAGTCGAGATACAATAACTCTTTATGTTTTTGTTTACCCATTTGTAATAACTGCAATACAATTATTTCACAGCCGAAGATGTTTTATATGTACGATTTTGAATAACTAACAAAAGTACCTTGTACATTACAATACGTATTGAATAATTTTAAAATAACTACTGGAGTATTACATCATTGTCGTCACAATAGCAATAGGCCTATTATTATGCGAAAATAAACATTTTAAAATAAAATTGCTCTATAATATATTCTTCGATTTCCGTTTCACACCAGCCTTATTACATCTCGCAAAATGTTATTTAAAGATGCAAATCTAAGAATAGGGTGCTTATCATAATTGAATGGCTTGGTCTTTAATATTGCCAAAGATTAAACTATGAACTGTGTCCGAGGATTCGTATATTTACAGCTAAAATTTAGTCTATTACGATTTTCAGCAGCACATAGGGGAGAGTCGGGTAGTAACGGACATCGGGTAATATCGGACAGTGAGTTTCTTTCATCTACCACACGATGATAGTACCTGACTGACATGGTCACGTTTCAGTAATGTCGCATAGAGAAACGTAACCATGTCATTCAGGTACTACCATATGGTGGTAGATGAAAAAAACGCACTGTCCGATACTATCCGATGTCCGATACTACCCGACTCTCCCCTACGTACCGATAAGTTTTTATGATTTTCCTGGATTTGTAGAAAGGAGGCGACAGAAGAGTTCTAATTTGTGATGAATCATTTCCATCAGAATGGATAATTTAAAAACTGAAGTTCCAGGAAGGAAATGGAAGTAGATTCTGCATGAATTACATATGATTCAGTAACAAGTGTATATCTCTATAGAAGAAAGATTAGCAAGACAAAGGAGATAAACTTACCGCTCCAAAAATGATACATAAGTGGTAGTAATAGGCCTATTAATAGTTTCACAAATTTTTATACTTTACTATCTTCTTATAAATACGATACAGTTATGAAAATAATTTATTGCAGAAAGGTTTGGTTTTAGCAAGCTACTCTGTCTTCCAGGAAAATTATACAATTTATTCCCACCAACGCTTAATTACTAGTCTTCTTACTGTATCTATAGGTACATATTTATATGCTGGAAAAATGAATGTGTTTCTCATCCAGAATCCATTCTCAATCGCGCAATTTTAATTTGCATTATTGTCATCGTGAACATATAGAAGCCTATGAGGATTTTAGAACCGCAATTAGTACTGTCTTCGGAAACTCAAATTTTTATAATGATCTTCATGTTATCTTCGTTTTGAGCGGCATAGGTCTCGTCTTCCATATGAGTGATACATCATGACCAGTTTACGCGATTTTTTAATTTTGTTTTTGATATTGTTTATATCTTCGAATTATTGTGTCAAAATCTGATTTTTATTCCGAAATGAAATGTTAAAGATCTATATAATTAGTTACTTGCTATGTTATGTTACTATTTAATTCAATCTCAATTTCTATTAATTTTTACTACTCATAACTACAGCTATAGGTTCATCAATTAGAATGTATAACAATTTATTTTAGTAATGCATTAAAAATGTTTACCTCGGCTGTGATATCTTCATTTCTAATATTATCAGCCCCTATATATCTAACTTTTAATTTTTATCAGTTCAGAACTCAGTTTCATACAACAATGTTCATGCAACCATAGTTTTATAGAAATCCGGAAGTGCACCTATTCTCTGTTTTCCACATATTAATTGTACCACAATAGATTTAGAGTTTATCATTGAAATTATTTAAACTTATATTCCAGATATTTAAAGGAAGAAAGTATAATTCTTTACAATTGCGTTAACACATTAAGATACAAATGTATTTAGCTACTTGGCTTCTAATCGATTCGTATGTGCCGTAAACAAAAGAAAAAATGAGTGCCTTGGAAAAAAGAGCACACAAATTGTAAGTATAAGCAAGGCGTACCAAAAGCCTAAACTACCCTAACGAAAACTGTCACTGCGTGGACCTTACGAAAACTCGCGGTTTCTCTGTAATCAGTAGGGAAACGCACGGAAGTGAAACGTATGTGCTTCCCCCCCCCCCAGCACATACCCCTTCCACCTCGATCGAGCGATTCCGCTTGCCCTTACCTCTCTACCGGTGAAATTGGAGTCCGAACTCAATTTGTGTTGTTTACGGTACATATATATCGACTAAGAACCAAGTACCTATATATATTTATATCTTAACGTGGTAGCGCAATTGTAAAGAAAAAGGAAAAAACTTGCTCAACTGGTAGCCTACTGTATATTCAAAAGTAGCCTACTCATTTACATAATGCCAAAGGTTGTGGCAAGACAACAGCAGAAAGAAAGACGAGAGAAGATAACCTCAAATGATAAACGGTGTAAAATTGTCAAGTAGTAACACTTACCCGTCCGGAAGTTGACCACGATGTCGATGAGGAAGATGGTGTCGGAGAGACAGTTGAAGGCAATCCAGCGCGTGCTGAGGTCGTCGTTGAAAAAGGAGATGGCGACGGGGAGGATGATGAGGTTGGCGACAAGCAGGAGCAGCATGCACAGATCCCAGTAGAACCTGCGAACAAGCGCCGCATCAGCATCACGTTGCTTCTTTATGATTGTATTCTTACAAAATTATCTTTTTATTGTGTTACGGCTTTATTATTCTGTATACTATAACTTTTAGGTATTCAACCATGTCCTGGAACTTAACATTTCCAACGTTTCGGAACTACAGTGCAGGTTCCAACATCAAGACAAATGGGTATGACCAGAGAGGTTGCCTACCCTGTTAGATTAATTACGTCTAGCTACCCCAAACCACCAAGAAAATTTAATTGTTCACTATTGCTTATAAGACATTTGATTGCTGGAGTCAAACAAGACACCCAAATATCATGAAAAAATATACTTACTTACAAATTCCTTTTAAGGAACCCGCAGGTTCAATGCCGCCCTCACATAAACCCACCATCGGTCCCTATGCTGTGCAAGATTAATCCAGTCTTTATCATTATATCCCACCTCCCTCAAATCCATTTTAATATTATCCTCCCATCTACGTCTCGGCCTCCCTAAAGGTCTTTTTCCCTCCTGCCTCTCACCTAACACTCTATATGCATTTCTGGATTTGCCCATACGTGCTACATGCCCTACCCATCTCAAACGTCTGGATTTAATATTCTTAATTATGTCAGGTGAAGAATACAATGCGTGCAGTTCTGCGTTGTGTAACTTTCTCCATTCTCCATAACTTCATCCCAGATACTTAGCCCCAGATATTTTCCTAAGAACCTTATTCTCAAATATCCTTAATCTCTATTCCTCTCTCAAAGTGAGAGTCCAAGTTTCGAAACCATGAAGAACAATTAGTAATATAATTGTTTCATAAATTCTAACTTTCAGATTTTTTGACAGCAGACTAGATGACAAAAGTTTCTCAACCGAATAATAACAGACATTTTCCATATTTATTCTAGGTTTAATTTTCTTGCGAATGTCATTTATCTTTGTTACTGTTGCTTCAAGATATTTGAATTTTCCCACCTCTTCGAAAGATAAATCTCCAATTTTTATACTTAAATTCTGTACAATATTCTGGTCACGAGACATAATCGTCTTTTGGGGGTTTATTTCCAAACTTATCGCCATGAACAAATATATTAAAATAAACATGTATATAAAAGAGAATTATAAATAATTTACTCAGGATTAATAAAACCAATAAACCAATAATTAATGATATTGTATCATTATTATTAGCACAGAAAAGAAAAATCCAAAAATATGAGTTTAAAAAAGGCAGTTACATTAACAGCGTAGTGGTACCCAAGATGAAGAAAATTATTTCTCATGAACCCTTTTCCTTCAGAGTGTATGGACTGCCATAAATCCTCAAAGAAGGACACCATTTGAGGATCATTGTAAATTCCGTAACATCGGATTTCCTATAGCATATGACACTGAAGATTTTTTGACGAAAAAAGTGTAAAAATTGTCTGGTTTTCAGGATAAGGGTAGTTTTGAATGTAAAGAATTCGTATAGAACGTCAGTTGACTTGAAAACATATTAGAAAATGGCAAGAAAATTGGAAAGACTTGATCAATGTGGTAACCTAATAGCTATTAACACTTGAAATAAAGAGGTACAACACTTGAAAATGAACGTGAAATGCATATTTCACTTCACTTAATATATGCAAGGCATACTAAAAGCCTAAACTAACCTAATTAACCTGTCACAGATTTCCACACCGTAAAAAGTAGAAAAATGCAAGTTGGAAGTTACAGTGTTGCGTGCTATAGAAAACCCATAAGATCCTCTACTTATAGGCTATCTAAATTCATTTCGAATGTGCTCAAAATTAATGTTGAAAACTCACTATATAATATGAAAATTTCACAATTTTTAAGCTCCAAGAAAAATAAAACTAAAACAATCAGATCTACAATCATAATATAATGAATAACTCTATTTCACCGTGTCTTCATGTCTTCCTCTTTCTCGGGGCGCGTTTCCGTACAGGTGCAGTGGCATTTCCTCTAAGGTTAGAGCCCAGTTTAGGTGTGTGTGTATTAATCGAAAATTAGGGGCTAGAAAATATTGAGAACAGGACGCATGTTTATATGACAATTTTTTTTTTTTATTAATACACACACCCAAACTGGGCTCTAAGAAATGCCCCTGTACGGGAGCGCGCCCTTGGATTTTCCTTCTCTGTGCAAATAATATTAGTAATTAATTTTAGTTTTATTAATCCCGAATATAGCCTATTATTTACGGTTTTATTTTACATACATACATACATACATACATACATACATACATATAATACATACATCCTGGTTGAGTGTTAGAGAAGGCCGTATGGCCTTAACTCTGCCAGGTTAAATACATCATCATTATTATTATTATTATTATTATTATTATTATTATTATTATTATTACATACATACATACATACATACATACATACATACATACATACATACATACATACATACATACATACATACGTACATACATACAAACACACACGCACCCAAACACACAAACACTTGGTTCTGAATTCATCCCAAAATTGGCTTCCACATTTTACAAAACATTCTGTATATAAACTACCTTCACAAACAAACTTCCTATTTGTTACAAAGAAAACAAGTGCCAGAAATAATAAGATTTGTGTCTACATAGAATTTTATAGATGACAAAATACTTAAAGCAATCATTAATAATTTATTACTTATTTTTTCACAATTGCAGTAAATGTTCAAAGTTACAGTAACCAACTACAATACAAAGATGTAGACACTGAAACAGTTGGATTGAGGACAACTTATTCTTGTTTGTAATTGATGAGGTTAATACCGAACAGTAATAATGTAATAATATCAATGGTACAACAATGACGTTGATAATAATAATGGACACATAATGGGAGATTACTCAACTTTATTCGTTGTACACTACACCGAAAAACACAAAAATATGGCCAAGATTGTACATGTACACATGCATTCAGATAATTTAATTACACACACATATATGTCACATATTGCCGCACAAATAACGGAAAACCCAAAATTAAAACAATATGAAAACAAAAAAATGAGAGTAGACAAAAATAGTTTGACAAATCGAGCGGCATAGTTCTCACAGTCGGATTTTAACGACGCTGTATCAACTACAGCGTCGAAGGAATTGGTGGCAGCGAAATGGTAGACTATTTGAAGATATGAGGCCGAGGACTCATTCGCCTTACACTATAGGAAATCTCGAAATAAAACCAACCTAGTAACCAGCCTGCGCCCAAGTGGAGCTCCGGATCAGTAAGTAATCACACCTATTGCCTGAACTATGCCAATGACTATATTTTTTGTATGATAGAGTAAGCTCAATAATATAAAAGTGTCTGTTAAGGGAACTGGGTAGTGATTGCTGTTGTTGTTTAGTCAACTGTCCGAAGCTCACAAGAGATACAAAGAAGGCACCACATATGAGGAAAGTAGGCCGGGAAATAATGGGCTAGAGTGGCCAGTTCTTTCCCCCTCCATTGCATACATCGCCGACTAGCTACATATTACACTAGTCAGACTTCAGATGCATACAAACAATTGTTCTTCCTCTGACACAAATCGTCAAGTGAAGTGTACTGCCTGATAATAGGTACATCAGCTAGAACCTCCATCAAAGAACTGGGAAGTGATTAGGGATCAAAGATACGATTTTTTAACTTTGTGTTAAAAAATACAAAACTTGCACTTTAAAACTATATATATTTTGAAGGGTATCTCTGCAGATGAGCCCTTTAAATGACCTCTTTAAATTTTTGTGGCGCATGTAATTCATACATCTTTCTTTCTTTTTTTGTATGCAGTTTTCCGTAAGTTGATATTTTTCAAACTTCAGTGTATTTTTCTCTGAAACTACTGAATCTATTTACATGAAATTTTTATAGAGATTATCACACATAATGATGGGAAAAAATATGTTAATTGAAAAAATGGCAAAAATTGTTAATCAGAGTTTAATATGTTTTCTGTTTCACCTAGGGTGGAATATGTAACTACATTTTGCTTTGGAATTTAGAATATACGAGGTGTGTATACAGAAATACCCTATTTTTATCTTTCTCCCAATACCAAAGAAACAAAGATAGGGAATTTTATTCACAAACTTAAGTCATATAAGGGTTTAAGTATGTAACAAAAAATCACAAAATTCCATGTGAGCCCCTTTCGTGGCATGATGGATGTCTAGTCTGTATTCGATTTCCATCCAGTCCGCTCCAACATGCTCGGAGAGATGGTACCAATAGCTTCCACAATCCGGGCAGGCACGGAGGTCTCGACGGTCCCGGACTTTAGTGGTGTACAGAGTGTAAAAAAATCCAGCGGCTTGACGTCAGGAGAATATGGAGTCCAATTCACTGGTCTATCTCGTCCTATCCAACGCCCGGAAATGCGCTCCGCACATCCAGCGACCAGTGGGGTGGAGCACCATCTTTTTGAAACTACAAGGCTTACAGCTGTGGCATGTCCAAATAGGTCGATCTTATGATGTCCAAGTAGGTCAATCTTATGACAATCTTCTCTGATCATGTTCCTCCGTGTCAGCATTATGGAAGTTATTGGTATCATCCCTAGATGTCCATCGTGTCGACGCAGGGGCTAGCGTGGCAGTGTGTGTTTTTTTGTTACAAACTCAATACCTAATACGACTTATATTTGTGAATAAAATTTCTTTATCTTTGTTTCTTTGGTATTGAGAACAAAATAAAAATAGGGTATTTCGGTGTAGACACCCTGTATATTACTTGGTAACTTAAAAAAAAAATATAAGGCATATCAGTAGTAGAACTCGGTAGTAAATCAAAGAGGACTTAAAAGTTGACGAAATGCACTTCTTTTCGCAACTTTAACTACAGGTACTATTCTAAATTTACTATTTCGAAATTAAACGTACTGTATTTAAAATGTGAGTCCAGTATTTGCAAAGTTCCACTACATGATGCAAACTACAGATTTCCAAAAGTTACTGTGCAGTAGAAAGTAGGTTACCACGTACCACGTTACAATTCTTCCTACACCAGACGTTGGAAATATACTCCACGACCCGCAGAAGATATATCTGGACACGCTTACTCATATAGTTGAATAAATCTTTATAGTAACCGATGGGATCTGTTGAATGTGAATAGTGAATGCTCCCCTCGCCATGGTTATCGGAAGAAACTAAAGAAGGTAAACTTGCGAATTCGGAATGAGGCAGTGGAACAAATGGACAACTTAAAGTACTTGGAGTGTACTATAAACAGCAATATCAGCTGCTGTTAGAAAGTCAAAAGAATAGAGCAATGACAAAGGAAACTTTTAATAGAAAAAGGAGCATCTTCTGCGAACCTTTGGAAAAGAACAAATGAGGAGACTAGTAAAGTGCTTTGTGTGGAATTTGGTATTGTATGGGGCAGAAACATAGACATTACGACGAAGTGAAGAGAAGAGACCAGAAGCAGTAGCCTAGACTATTTGAAGTGTGGATATGGAAAAGAACGGAGCGTATGAATTGGAAAGACATAGGCTAATAAGAAATGAAGTTGTATTAGAAAGAGTGGGTGAAGAAAAAATGATGCTGAAACTAATAAGAAATGAAGTTGTATTAGAAAGAGTGGGTGAAGAAAATGTGATGCTGAAACTAATCAGGAAGAGAAAAAGAAATCGGTTGGGCCAATGGCTAAGACATAGTTAACGGAAGAAAAGTTCGGGGCAGAAGAAGCTATCAGTTGATAGACAACATTATGATACATGGATCGTAAGCGGAGTCTAAGAAAAGACGGAAAATAGAAAAGTTTGGAGAAAGCTGGATTTGTAGTGAAAGACTTGCCCTTTGACAGAGAGCTAAGAATGAAAAATAATTTTTATTCAATATAAAATTATTTTCATGCCCATACTTGGTTCACAATTCCTGTCAGCGCCTCGAGTGAGGAATGACGAGCTTTCAATATTTTCACTGTTGTCAATCGAAACTTGGAGAATTAACCTTTCATTTTGTATGTATATTTTTGAAATGGATTCCATGCAAAATTTGTCGTCCATTTCTTAATTTTTACACTAAATAAATCCTGCAGTTATAACATCGTTAAATAATATATTGACAAATACTATCAAAAAGGAAAAATATTAATAAGAACATTATAGTAATTACCATTATAAATATTACGAGCGTTCCTTTTCGCCATTTTATTTCTGATACAGAAAATGAGTTGGATCATTTCTGGATTCTATTATTGTTCTGCTATTCCAAAGCCAGTTGCTTGTGCCTTCAGGTTACCACCTATAAGATCGATGGGCAAGTGTCTGTTTGATTCTGTAATACTTTTACCCCTGCCGCCTATACCACGCAGCCTGACTTCATAAAAAGTGAAAAAGAAACTGAGGAGATGCTGGAAATGGACTGGAAGTTAAACCCCAGTACTTTGTTAGCATTCCAACATAAAGGCGTCGGAATTCTAATCGCACATCCTGGTTCCTTACTCTCTTCCTACAAGTTCACAGTTCACATTAAAGTCATCATGGCATGAAATTCTTGCAGCAGTGCGTGTAACAATGCATAAAATATCCGAATCTGCTCGAGGTGATAGGATGGTGTTGACTTGGAGTCTTCGAGTGAATTGGGTGGTAGAATTAGCGACCTATTCAAGTGGTTTGGTAAAGGTATTCCTTGGAGAGAGTGACTAAAATCAAGAGAAATCTCTGCAGCATAGTAATAGTCGTAGGGGTGGTAGTAGTAGTAGTAGTAGTAGTAGTAGTAGTAGTAGTAGTAGTAGTAGTAATATTTGTCGTAGTCGTGGTGGTAGTAATAGTAATAGTAATAGTAGTAGTAGTAGTAGTAGTAGTAGTAGTAGTAGTAGTAGTAGTAGTAGAAAAAGTGTTGAATGTATATAGTAAGTTAAGTGAGTTGAATCTAATTAATTAATTAATTAATTATAAAGTGACAGTATCCTAAGCAAACGAATGCATAGTAGTGAGGTTAGGTCTACTTTGACGAGTAACGGTAAATGTTTAACATGAAACAGAATGTACAGGAGTGGGCGGGATCTCTTACTGTGAACTCTGGCGCCAAACTGTGGCCAATCTAGTCTCACATCAATCACGAGCCATTGTTTAATGTAGGATTATTCTTAAAACGAAAAGGTTATAGAAACACGCGATGTAAACTGCCGTTACCGTGTCTTAGATTTACGGAACGTAAAAGAATCCTGTCATTGATACAATCCTCCAGGCAAAATGTTTCCACCATTTGTCTTATACATTGGGTTTCGACACTGAATGACCTCTGTAGTTGAACGCGTCATTAAAATACTACTACAGGTATGACAGCCACGTGCGTGTGTTTACATTAGGATTTTTCTTACAGCGGAAAAAGTATAGACCTGATATCGGTTCAGCTCTGGTAAGGAGAGGGAGAGGTAGTGGAAGAGAGAGTAGCATGTTATTGTTCCTGCCGCCAACTTACTGTGCAGTGGGATGTCCTACACCAGGGATGTCAAGGTCAGAGCACGTGACAGACTGTACGTGCTACCAAGCGAGCATGGGTTGCAATGAATCTATTCTGCAGGCAGTAGCAGTGAAAAAGAAAGGGTGAGCAAAATTAACTCTATGGCCTACCACTGCAAGATGAATTAAACTTCTCTTCAGTAATAGATAATGTGTTACGCTCATACAAGAAAACAAGAAATAAAGGCATGTTTTGCAGTTTTTACCTCTCTAAGAAATGCCGTTAATTATAAAATAGTAGGATATAACAAATAATAAACGTAGTTTCTCTTTAACTTAAGCAGTTTTACATAATGAGACCTATAATTAGCCTAATTATTTTATATAACTGTTACATAATCATGTACTACTTATATGAGCATCATCACACTTCTAGAAACAAATTTAAATTCCTGATTTCTCGCGTATTCAGAAGTGCGTTTTTTATTTTTGCCGACACTAGCCTTCTTATGTCCGGGGAAATGTTGTTTCCTGCAGCAAAATAATTTCTAATGGAAGACCTGAATTGGCTAACATTCCAAGTCCAATGAAATAAATTTTTCAGGACTGCAAAGAAACTATATAGACTTGCATTATGAGTATTGAAATAAATATTTGTATGATCCAAAAAAACAGGCTTAGGGTCGGACTTAGGACATTCATTTTTACAGAATGATAGCGTATGTAAAACACAACTTGTTAGGTAAAAAGTCGAATTCGGTAAATTTTGGATCTGGGATGTTTGTCAATTCAGGTATTCAATTGTAACTGTGTTGGTATATTATCTGGATTTGATGAGTAAGAATCACAAAACAAATCCAACATTGCAGTATTTTACACTGTTGAACAGGAGTTCAATGACTGAAGGCGTTGAAATTATAAAAATTGTGCTGTGACATCTGTGACATCCACAATGAAATCTTCATCTGAAAGCTTTTAACGATATCTGTCGACACAAATTAATTAATTCTTTCCTTGCGATCTCAAATTAAAAACGTTCAGATGCTCGAATATATCCTTGAGAAAGTGAAGTTCCTTGATCCATATAGAGTCAACTAGTTCTAGGCTGTCTCTATTTTTCTATTATGAATTCTGATAAATATTCACGCAATTCAAAATACCTAGACAAAACTTTTTCTTGGCTTAACCAAAGGATATCGTAATGGTAAGAAACATCGTCAAACTGAGAATTTATGTACGAAAATCTCGACAATTTACAGACACAATTCGTAATTGACATGCAACGAGTCTGCGCCATTAACAGCACACACATTTGTTTGTACTTTATTCTGTAAACATAAATACAATGCTGTGAAGAAGAAGCTCTGCAATACATCTTCACATACATTTACTACTATTTAATGTCTTTAAAAACAAACTAATTTGAATATTATATATCAATCTGTAGATGAACTAATAACTTCAGGCGTTCGACACTGCTTGTTTTTCTAACTAAATAATTTCCACCAACAAAGAGCATCACCTCATCATTCACTTACATAAGAAGTCACGAGTCTAGTCAGCCTGAAACTTAATGAACGACTTCTTCGTCAATGTGTAATGTAGACCCTTGTGTTCACCAGTGACTTGTACCTGCGTGCCTTACGTGCTCTGATCAGCGCATACGGGCTGTGAGCACGTCTGCGCTCTCGTTGACATCACTGTCCTACACGGTACAGAAATTACAAAGTTCTGAGAGCACTGAATACCGTTCCATAACTAACCCAGTATTCCCCCAAAGTGAGCACGTGCTGACAATGGACTCGGCGAGACCACTGCGCACCAAGCTGAGGAGGAACAAGTCTAAATACTGTACGTTTTCCTGGAGAAATCGACGCGAAGGATGTTATACTTCATTAATAACGTCCTCAGACGAAACTGCGAACTTGAGATCAAATGGTTAACATGGTAACCACTAAACTCTGTGATCAGTAGCTGAGTTGGTTTAATATTGGACTTCAGTTCTGCGGATCCGAATTCAATTCTATGGCTACAATGCTAGTGTGCTGGCCTTTCATCGATAAAAATCTGGGTTCGATCCTCGGTCAGTTATGGGTAGAATTTGTAGTGGACAAGATAGACGTTGTAGAGGAGTTTCTTCTCGCAGTACTCCCGTTTTCTATTTCATCCCATCAATATTCTCCACTTCCCCTTCATTTTCATGTATCTTCTATAATCTGCAAATAGTACGGGTGTCCGATGCTGTTTTACGTTCTAAAGGCTTGGAGCTTCGTGCTCTGGGTTCGGGCTTGTCAGTAGATAATAGTACCTTGTCTCCAGAGCTCAGGAAGAATGGCTCGCATGTCAGCGTCGGATGCTACCCTGAACCATCCGTAGGACTAAAATAATCATCGCATATAAGACGTACACTGGATCTAAACGGCCTAAGTATAAGGTTGATTCCTGGCTCTAGCCATATTAAAATCAATCAATCAATCGATCGATCAATCAATAAATCAATCTATCAATCAATCAATCAAACACTAGACCACCAACTAGGATCTCTTTATTTTCAATAATTATATTCAGTAACTTCCTAGGTTTATTGCCATATATCTTCACCAGTACAAGTCACATAACATCCCTTCAATAATTCCAAATAATAAATATAATTCCATCTACCAAAATTCTGTCAAAAATTGCTATAACTGCAATCGACTCAAATACAAGAGAAGTGCATGTCATACGATTGAAATATTTTATAAAATGTAAGAAATATGATTTATAACGGAGAAAGGAGAATAAACACTGATTCTAGCTAATTTTATTATAATTATTATTCAAATGCGTATCTTTGAACGTTTTTATTACTGATCAGGCTGAGAGAAATTTTAAATTGAATTGAGGCCAGACGTATATGAGTATTAACATTCCGGTGTGGAAAATAAATATCATACTGTAAGTTTGTATTTAAAAGTACCCCCTGACGGAGTCGCGTCTGTTGTTTAGCACTAACGCGCTGACCTTCCATCCAGACTACCCGGATTCGATCCCCGGCCTGTCGTGATGGAATTCATGGCATACAAAACAGATGTAGAGAGAGTTTCATTGACTCGAGGCTCCGGACCTTAACGTTTTTCAGGTTCTAGTCTGGAGATTGTACCTAGCTTTGTAAAGGCTGAGGGAGGAAGACACACTGTGAGCATCGGATTCACGAATACCATCCGACACACTAGCCGGACTAGGAACAGTCATCGCATATGTAGGTCTCAGAATTGGTCAAAATTAAGCCCAAGCGCATAGATTCATTTGTACCTGGCCGTAGAAAAGGCACACAATCTTCTCGCTGATTTTAAAAACGAGCTATCTGTACTTAACTTCGACAGTGATATAATTACTTCATAAAGTTCTGAATGTGTTGGTGTTTCTGTTATTATTCAGGATACTCTTAAGAAGTGGTACAAGAATATGACACTCCTGCTGAAGCAGATAGGTATACCGCGAATGAGAAGGAGATAGTTTTAACAAGGAGAAAATGTTTGAAATGGCTTTTTCAGTAAATGAAAGTTCTTGGCAGAAAATGGGCGTGTTTACATACAAAAGTAGGGCACTGTATATTTGCAGTTTAATTAATATGAAAGCAATAAAAGGAATTGGGGTAGGATGTGTTGGTGACACAACCGCGGGGCTTTATATACGTGATATACGGTAAGGAGTTTTTGATGTAGAAGTTGGTGGTGAAATAAAAGACAAGTTTAACCGTAGTAGAATTTTATTTATTAAAGAACGGTAGTGTGGGAAGTAACAAACGTATGGTTTATTGCCCTGTAATTTCTTTAATTCGTTCGTGTTACATTTTCTCTCATTTTTATTGAAAACTAACCATGTTTACTAGCTCAATATGTGTGTTTGTTTCTATTCAATCGTATTCAGTGTCCTGTTCATTGGTTCACACGTACTCGCGGTAGAGGCGCTCATTTGGGGCTCTCTGAGTTACACTGCTTCACTTTTTTTCCTCTCTCCATAAGCTCTGCTTCATTCGGATTCGGTCATTTTGTTCTTAATCGATTCTTTTTAAGCTCCTCTTTCATCCGATATGCGTTTCTTGTACTTTGACTTGGACTTTAGCTGCAAATATTTCGACATTTCGATTTTATTTTATCGGGATCCTCTCTTATAGCTAAAGTCCTACATTTGGTTACCTAAAGCCTCCAAGCGACCTGCGACAGTGTAGGAAAGTATGTATGGAGTATAGATCGGCGCACCCGACCCTACTGCACAGTTCAGATCTGCTGTTCACTGAACATACGAAAACAAATCAAAGCTGGGCGCTTGAAGATCAGTGCCTAATAGAAGAATTTGGTAGCGAGAACTTCATTAGGAAAGAAGAAAATTTATTTTTTTCAGAAAGAAAAAGAAACTTTCATTTGAAACACTTAAAATATTTACAGGCATTCATCGTAATGTGTAGAGGATCGTAAAGCACGCATTCATAATTCGTTAGTGGCCCCAGTAGTGACATACGGAATACAATTATTGATCTGGCATAGTCTTTCAGAATCTAACCTTAGAAGATTAGAAAATATTAAAGTCAGATACCTCAAGCGTGTCCTCCAGATTTCAAGATTTTCGGAAAATAGATTAACGTACATAATCGCCAATGAATCATTCTTTCTGGACGACATAAACTAACCTTCGGACTAACACACACCACCGCCTCTCAAGCAGTCTTGCAAGAAAGGTGAGAGAAAGCATGTGAGATCCCCAGAGAACTCTTCGAAACTCAAACCATAAAAACTGACATATGGAAAGGGCCCAACTTGAAACTGCGACACGGATTCCATGGAAAAATCTGCTCAACCAAGGAATACCACGCACCAA
Organism: Periplaneta americana; assembly: GCF_040183065.1. Lineage (NCBI taxonomy): Eukaryota > Metazoa > Arthropoda > Insecta > Blattodea > Blattidae > Periplaneta > Periplaneta americana. The sequence continues at coordinate 83,257,052 of NC_091119.1, forward strand.
ATGATGACTGCAGATGCCTACTCTGTGACGACAAATGCATCCGCTACCACCTGACAAACTGTACAAAAAGAACAAAACCAATCAGTTGTTTTCCAAAGACTGGTGAATCACTGTTTGTATCCCCATATATACATTTTTTTCTGTACACATTGTGTTTAGTACTTCATAATAATAATTTGTTTGTGCTGACATTTATGCTTTTTCATTTGTTAATTCCAACTTCCAATCTTTAACCAAATCTAAAGTATCTTAATGTGTTTTACTTATTGTAAAATTCAGGGGTAGACAAATTCCGGTCAACATGTAGCCATGGCGACTAAAAATTATTATGTGGTGCCTGAATTGTTTGAGTTCAGAATTGTTTAAAATTGTGATTTATTTTATGTCACTACGACTAATACATAATGTTAACAAAATAGGCTTCAGGGAGAAATTCGATGTGCTTCTTAAATTAATATTGTTACATTTGTTGCGCACCTCAAGATATTGTCACTGCATAGCTTCTGTGGAGAGCACAAAGCATCTCCGGGTGCGTATGTTTCCATTCTATAGACATTTAATACTGTTTAATACAGTTCAGTAACTGTATCAACTTAGCTCGAATGGTTTTCTCATTGCATGTGTGGGCAGAATGTGCTGGCTCCCGAAAAAAAAGGGATGGCTCCTAAAAATGTTTAGTTTTGTCTAATCGTGACAAAAAGTATCTTTTGTTACATATAAGCTGTCTTTAAATAAATACTTCGTTATTATTGTCATTAAATTCCAGTAGTATTTTGTACATGAGTACTATTCCTGTTAAACATCGACTTATAGACACAGGTACACGAATAGATGTAAACACACAGTACCGGAGCATGCGGGGAGAGACAACAGCTTGAAGCTATTGTGATTGCAATGGACAATGTAAATTCGCGTACTTATGTTTGTTTTCTTAGAATGAGTTTTGAGATTGTAATGGATGAAATAAAAAAGGATGATGTAAAAAAAAGCTAGTATGATCGAAGTGTATCTAACTTGTATTCAAAGTAACCAAACGCAGGACTCTATTATAACTGTGCACTGTCCATTTAAATGCTTATGGTTTAGAGTTTTCTTTTTAGATCTCGTTCAGGCGAATCTTTTGGGATCCATAATTATCACTGTGCTATCACGTTGCAGTCTGGAGATACAATAACTTGAAGACGCTTGATTCAGCGCGAAAGAACCATAAATAGCGGACGCACTTCCGCTCCCAGCATATGCGCGTAACTTTGAAGTATCTATTGTCAAGTGCTTCTATCCCTCGGTTATCGAAGTCAGTTTACATATTTTGGCTAACGATTATACTTTTTGACATATCAGCTAAAGTTCTATACTTTTTTTTTCCTCACCCAACTTCTCCTAGAGAGCACAGATTTTAAATACATATCCACGTTAATAAAAATAGTAAAATGTTCCGAAAGTATCGGGAAAGGACATGATGTGCATGTAGATCAAATTAAAAAGAGCGAATGCTTTTGCGCATAAGTAAAAACTTCGTTATGTTGTAAAATTATTGTTAACTACTATTTTTAAATTAAATTTTGAGTTGCAGTCTCAAGGTGCCAGAGAAAACTACGTAATTAAGAGATAAGTAATGTATCTACAGGTTGAATCTAAAAGTTGTGTCCAAACTTACGTGGCATATAGAGTGATTCATATATAAAATTTATCGAACAGGAGCCCATAGTCTGGGAAGTATCCGAATCAGTACAAGGCTATGAATGTTAGGAAGTACATGCTGGATAACATACCAATGAAGTAATAATACCGTATTGAACAAAATACAGTGGACTCTCCTAAGTTCGACTGAACAGAATTGAAAGTTCAGTCCAATAAAAATAGTGGGTGTGGCAGGTGAAATGAATACAAATTCTTATTGGTTATCCATCAACGAATACAGTACTGTACTTGCATATCCTGCCCGCCCGAGACTTGTGTATGCGCTTCTCGTACCATAGTGGGCTTCGACAGTTCCGTCTCACAGACGGCACAATCCTCAAATAGAAAAAGAAGAGCTCATTAATTTAAAATCAGTGATTAAATATGGATATCCTAATCTATAAAATATTTTTTTCTTTAACAAAAGTATCAATACAAGACACATAACCAATTCCCATTCAAATGGCAAGCCCATTTCTTAGTGCCGGTATAGGGAGGTGTCTAATTCTCCTACGTAAGCAGTCGAACTTGCTTACTGTCGAACTTAAGAGAGGTATACCCACGAAGTGGTGTACAACTTGAATATGGGTCACAATCCTACCATCTATCCGCAGTATGCGGAATCCGAATCACGCAGTGAAGTGGGTAGGCATTAGATACACGTAAAAAGTAGGCATGCAGATTACACATTAACATAACAATTAATGTTGAACAGTACAGTACATTACGTTAAAAGATTTTCGAAATGGCGACCACCATTTTCAACACAGGCACTGCATCTTCTAAGAAAATTCTGGCGCACTATCCCAAATATTCCAGGCATCTCCAGAAACACATCAGATGCTGGAAATATCTTGGCCACTGTCATTTTCGGGCCGTCTACAATTTCATAAACGAAGCTCTAAAAGAAATAATCGTAAAAGTTTCAAATCATGGAAGCGAGTTGGCCATGCTATCGGACATCTTCTTCCGATCCAAAGCCCGGGTCAGTAGCCAGGATACTTAGAGCATCTGATGTAATTCGGGAAATGCTTGAGATACTTGGGAGAGTGCGCTAGAATTTCCTTAGAAAATTGCAATGCCTGTATTGAAAATGGTGTTCGCCACTTTGAAAACCTTTTGCTATAATGTACTGTATTATTCAACATTAATTGTTATGTTGATGTGTAATCTGAGTGCCTACTTTGTTGAATACAGTATTATTACTTCATTGGTATGTTGTTCATCATATACTTCCTAACATTCATAGCCTTGTAATGATTCAGAATTACTTCCCAGATTATGGGTTCCTACTCGATAAATGTAAGTTTGAGCGCAACCTTCAAATTCACCCTGTATTGCTTGGTTTTAATTTCCAATCTTTCAGATTCCAATTTTACTACTTAATAAGCTGAATACTACTTCCTTAGCCTATTCGTTGCTGAGCATACAGTATATCTGTAAATAACGGACGGATTATATAACTGATATTGAAATATTACGGTCTTAAAAATAACTTGAAATTATCCTTATTTTGGATCCTTTTGAACATCGTTCAGTCGACCTGGTTGGCGAGTTGGTATAGCGATGGCCTTCTATGCCCAAGGTTGCGGGTTAGATCCCGGGCCAGGTCGATGGCATTTAAGTGTGCTTAAATGCGACAGGCTCATGTCAGAGATTTACTGGCATGTAAAAGAACTCCTGCGGGACAAAATTGCGGCACATTCGGCGACGCTGATATAATCTCTGCAGTTGCGAGCGTCGTTAAATAAAACATAACATTATAACATCGTTGATATCGTAAATACATTCGTGTGTAAAACATTTAAAAGAAAAGCGCCCACATCCACGCCGCAAACTTGAGTTCAAATGGCAGTGTGTTTAGTGAAACTTCTGGTTCACAAAGACGAAGTTGATGTAGGTTTTCTCGGGGTATTTATGTTTTATTTCATAAAATTTTGACATCAATTTCTAGTGCCATAATTAACACTCCGAATGGCTAAAGAAAAGAGCGTTCTTGTATAGTGTATTAGTTTACAAGAGACAAAACCCAAGTATAGGTATGTAAATTCTCCATTCCAGAATTTTTAAATACTCTGCAAGAACCTGACCTTTAAAACACATGTATGTGCATTGGAATGGAGAGGAACAGTACTTTACAGAATTTTTGAAGAGAAATAAAACAGTAAAGCAGTAAGGTTTCGGAAAATTTACTCGCTGCTCCTTGCACAGGACATGATTACTATCGCACCGCGAACTGTTATTTGTCACATAAATTAGAAAACTGGCAAGGGACGAGGCGCTGCTGGCTGGAGTCCAAGGAAAGAGATGAAGTGCGATCGTTTTTGTAGCGGTACAGAGTCCGAAGCGGTCCATTGCACATAATTCAAATATCGTCTATCTGTCTGTCTGTTGTGGCTATACTGACAACGATCACAATAATACAAAAGGAATAAAAGAAGGAAATGATATGATAAATTTTGAAAGAGAAAAAAATCTGAGAATAAACTATTTCGGAAAACTCATTTGTTATAGCTGTACCTGACCGACCCTTGTAGCTGATTTCAGAGCCTTATTCACTCCAGAGCACGATAGACTGGTAACTAAGACTTTCGTGGTTCGAATCCTGCCTGGGAAGGAAACTTTTTTTGTTCCTTATTCAAATTTGTTCTCAATATTTTTCAATCGCAGCGATATTTTACTAATTAATTAACTTATTATTCACAGAACATGAATTTTACCAGCAATCGAAAAGCATTGGGAATAAATTTGAATAAGGAACAAAGAAAAGTTTCCTTCCCAGGCAGGATTCGAACCACGAAAGTATTAGTTACCAGTCTATCGTGCTCTGGAGTGAACAAGGCTCTGAAATCAGCTACAAGTGTCGGCCCGGTTTTTCTTGCCACTACTGTACATAAAATGAACGTTTTAACATTTACTACATAAAATATTATCTACACTGTATCATATACTTTGAAATATCTGTTTAAGACTATTATACAGTAGAGGCATGTACCACTAATGGGTATGAGATACTAATGATTTTGTGCCGTTTCTGTGGTGAGACGAAGATGTTACTTGTCAACATTCGAGTTAAACGGGATTGTTGTAGAACACCTTTTTCAATTGTTTATCTGTTTTCAGACTATAAAATCATATTTGATCCTTGATAGCTTTCATAATTTTCTCACACAAAAAATTTCAACGTTTTCTACTTTAAAATAGATTTTTTAATGAGCATAAAGTAATTTCTTTTATTAACTTTCCTTAGGAATTCAGTATGGTGGCAACAGTCCGAAGACTGATTTGAAATTCTTAACTCCTGAGGCAACTAAATCAACACATAATGGGATAGGTTGGCCAGCTAATTTTGTCATCATAATTTTAGTTCTAGCTATTAAGTTATTAATTTAAAGTAAGATACCTTTGAAATTATAAAATTCTCAGTGCACTTAGATCGCAAATAATGTACCGGTAACTGAAAATAAAAGCCCGTACCTTATGAAGAAAGAGATACTAGAATTTTAAGTGAATACCTACAGAACATGTAAAAGTTAAATTCGTATCTACTGACCGTCCGAGTGGTTATGATGCATCCCGGTTTGTTCCTCTCGTTTCTGCTGACCCCTATGTAAAGACTAGTAGCTGGTATGTTAGAATATTTCCTGAAAATATTTTCTATACGGAATTGGAAGTCTAGGTAATATTATACAACGGTTTAAAATAATTTAAAGGATAGGTTAATGTTAAGTAATTGTCACGTGATTTCCCAAGTTTCGACAATTCGACGACATAACTATTCGAACGGTAATAGAGCTACAGTATTTACGACAGAGTGAGTTGAGAGGAAGGTAGGTAGATAATAAATGTGTAGCAGCCAGTGGCGAAGCTCTTAAGTGACTTTTGAGGCTTAGCCTTCCCAAAGAAAAGCTAAGTTGTTATAACTAATGACAATATAAGTCGTAATAACGAAGTATCGTAACACTTGGTATCACTCCGATCCTTCCATATTGTGAATTTTATTAGTAACAACAATGTAATTTATTCGTCACAACAATGATTCCTTTCTACAAATCGCCTTAAACGCTCTCGTCAACAATTGGATTTTCATTCAACACAGTATTCGTTATAGCACTCCACCGACGACAATGACAATTTACTTGGACTAGTACGAACAACAATGAACTGTTAATCTTAACTAATATTTACAAAGCACTATTTACAAATCAGAACTATCAGTTCACAGTTCTTCTAGCTCAGTCACTCGAGTTCACAGTATCTCGAACCACAGACCTTCAGAGACAGTCCACTGTACTCGAACTCAGGTCCCTCCAACTGCGGTCCACTGCACTCGAACTCAGGTCCCTCCAACTGCGGTCCACTGCACTCGAACTCAGGCCTTCGGATGCTGATACAGTTGCGGACGCACACTCGAGTCGAACTCCGGTACACAAGACTGGCTTGCTTGCTCTGGCTTACTGACTGACTGAATAACTGAAAACTCTGCTGTCGTTCCATCGCGACCGTAATTTATAACCACAGCGACGTAGCCTCGAAAGTTCGAATTCGCGAGTCTTCCACTTCGACGGATTTCTCGGCCTCTCTAGGCAAGCAGAAGATGCGCGCGCAAACTCCCTCTCCACTCTCTCGCCGCGAGCCGTCCCAAAGTGCTCCGCGCGATCTTCTCTCTTGCGGGACGCTGGTCGTGAGTTCGAATCTCACGTCGCTGTCACATTGCTCCCTCCTTAGGGCTGCTCGTTCCGGGCAGTCCCTTGGTAAGCTGCTAATCGGTCCAGATGCACCACCATCATCTTCCCTCGAGGTTGTCGCTGATGCGGTACACCACGTCGTTGAGATGGGTAACCACGCGGTATGGTCCATCCCAGGCACGCTGCAGCTTTGGTGATTTCCCTTTGGTCCCGGAAGGTCGATACAGCCACACCAGGTCGCCCTCCTGGAATCCTGCAGAGTTGGCTAATCTGTCGTAGCGCACCTTCATCCTGTCGCTGGCCATCTTGAAGTGCTCTCTGGCCAGGTGGTGAACTCCATTCAACTTCTCGGTGAGTTCTGCCACATAGTCAGTCGCTGGCTGGTCGGCGCTGGGTGGCGTGCCAAACAGCAGATCACAGGGCAGGCGCAGCTCTCTCCCGAAGACCATGTTTGCCGGTGTCATCCCTGTTGTATCGTGGACCAAAGCTCTGTAGGCCAAGAGGAACAGTGGAACTCTGGCATCCCAGTATCGCTGACAGTTGGACACCACCTTCAGCAGGTGCTCCTCCACGGTTTTGATGTATCGTTCCACCATGCCGTCGGACTGTGGGTGGAGGGGAGTGGTCCTGGTTTTATGCACCCCCAGACGCTCGAGCAATTCTCCCATCAGGTTGGATTCGAAGTTGCGCCCCTGATCGCTATGCAATTCCCGGGGCACCCCGAATCGGCAGATGAAGTTGTCAAGCAGCGCGTCGGCCACCGTCGAAGCCTCTTGGTTGAGAATCGCGTACACCTCTGGCCATTTTGTGAAGTAATCCATGGCGACTAGCAGGTAGCGGTTCCCGCGATCCGTGACCGGGAACGGTCCAGCAACGTCGATGGCGATCCTCTCAAAAGGAGCTCCCACGTTGTACTGCTGCATGGCTCCCCTGCTGCGGGTCCTTGGTCCGCGACTGGCTGCACAGGTGTCGCATCTTCGGCACCATTGTTCCGTGTCGGTTCTCTGACGCAACCAATAGAACCTCTGCCTTAACTTGTTCAGCGTCTTGTTGACTCCCAGGTGGCCTCCAGTCACTCCAGCATGAGTCTCCTCCAGCACTTCCTTCACCATGCTCCTGGGCAGGACAAGTTGTTCTATGCGGGTCTTTCCATCGGCCGACTCCCAAATCCTCTTCAAGATACCGTCCTTGACAGTGAAGGATTCCCACTGGGCCCAGTAGCTCTTGTAAGTGGTGCTACGGTTGGCGATATCGGCCCATACTGGTCTCTGGCCGGACTCCACATCACGTAGTACCTGTCCAATGTTTGGGTCCTCCAGCTGCTCCCTCCTTATGGCGGCGTTATCCCATCGTGGGCTCGGCTGGGCGGCAATTGCTCGGACTGCGTGGGCGCCATCCCGCTCTTCTACTTTCAGGCAGTGTTTGCAGCCATCCGGGCACAGACGTCGTGATAAGGCATCAGCGTTGGAATGTTTCTTCCCTTGTCGGTATTCAGAGGTGAAGTTGTACTCCTGCAGTCGTTGAACCCAACGGGCGGTCTGCCCATCCAGATTCTTGAAGCCCAATAGCCAGGTGAGTGCAGAATGGTCTGTCCTCAGATGGAATTCCTGGCCATATAAATATTTGTGGAAATGCTTCAGGGCTTCCACAATGGCAAGAAGTTCTCTACGTGTCACGCAGTAGTTTCTCTCAGCCTTGGATAATGTTCGGCTGAAGTAGGCAATCACCCTCTCTTGCCCGTCCTGTTCCTGAGAGAGTACTCCGCCGATGCCTACGTTGCTAGCGTCCGTGTCAAGTGTGAACTTCCTTCCAGGGATGGGGTATCCCAGTACAGGAGCAGTGCAGAGCGCCTTTTTCAGCTACTGGAAGGATGAGTCCGCCTCGTCTGTCCACTGGAATTGTCGTTTCTCCTCGGTCAGCTGGGTTAGAGGCTTAGCGATGTTGGCGTACCCAGCTACGAACCTTCTGTAATAAGTGCAGAGACCGAGAAAGCGGCGCAGCTCCTGCTTGTCCCTCGGTCTCGGCCATCCTCTGACGGCTTGTAGCTTCTCCGGGTCCGTGGCCACTCCGTTCGTCCCTACTACGTGTCCCAAGTAGTTGACCTTCTTCTGGAATGGATGACATTTCTTCGGGTTCAACTTCAGTCTGGCTTGTCGCAGTCTCTCGAACACTTTCCTCAGGTTCAACAGCTGTTCGCCGAAAGTCTTGCCCACCACGATGACGTCATCAAGGTACAGCAAACAGGTGTCGTATGTCAGGCCTCTCATTACGGACTCCATTAGTCTCTGGAATGTAGCCGGGGCGTTGCAGAGGCTGAACGGCATAACGGTGAACTGCCATAGTCCCTGGCCTGTAGAGAATGCCGTTTTCTCCTTGTCCTCAGGATGTAGCGCCACCTGCCAGTATCCTGACTTGAGATCCAACGTCGAGAACCACTCTGCTCCTGCCAGGGTGTCCAATGTGTCGTCAATTCGTGGAAGGGGAAAGCAGTCCTTCTTGGTGACGTCATTCAGTCTTCTGAAGTCCACGCAGAAGCGCAGGTCCCCATTCTTCTTCTTCACCAGCACTACAGGTGATGACCAAGGGCTGTCGGATTCCTCAATGACCCCTCTTGCTTTCATGCCCTCCAGTTGGCTGTCAATCTCCCTCTGTTTAGCTAGAGGGACGCGACGATGAGGTTGTCTGATTGGGCGAGCATTTCCGGTGTCAATGCGGTGCTGAACTTTCTCCGTTCTCCCGTAGTCATTTTCAGACAGACTGAAAACGTCTTGAAATTCTGTCAGAAGATCGTGGACTTGTCTTCTTTCTCTTTTGCTTAAATTCGCCGGCAATTCTCGAGCCAGCTCTTTCAGTGATGGGTCTAGATCTGGACGTGGTCGGTGACACTCCTCGTTATCTGCCAGAGACGTCACAGATACCACCGGCTCGACGCTACCTAGTACAGTTCCACTAGGCACCTCCTTGTCCCGATTGGTGACATTCAGGACCCTCACCGGTACCACGTTCTGATTCGGGAGTAGGAATCTGGCCACATAAACCCCATCTATCGGAGTTGTTTGCGAATCGAGGAGCAGGTTTCTCTTAGGTTGTCCGTCCAGTCTTGCCGTCACCACCATCTCGCAGCCTGCTGGGATTGTCACTTGATTCTCCAAGGTGAGTCTGCTGGCCATGGTTTGGTCTTCGACTTCCCTCAGGAACACTTCATCCTGACCAAAACACTGGATACGGCGCCTGAAGTCCACCGTTGCATCGAAGATCTGCATGGCGTCGAGTCCCAGGATGACGTCTTCAGTGATTTTGGCGACGAACACCCACATCTCCAGTCTCCTCTTTCCCAAGGTAAAATCCAGGAAAACCTCTTTCTGGATGGGCAGGCTCTCGCCCGAGGCAGTACGTAGCTCATATCGGCGCAGCGGCGTCCTCCCAGGTAGGCCACGCACGACTTCTGGTCTGGCGATGGTGAGCGGCGCCCCGGTGTCTACCAGTACTCTGCATGGGCGGCCTCTTATCCATCCGTCAGCAATCAGCCCATCGTCGCATCTTCTGTTAACCGTCTTCAAGATCAGCCGAGGGGATGGTGATGACGGCGCCGACATGCCCCTCATCGCATCGGTCCCTTTTAGTTTTCCTGTTTGTGACAAGTTCGGTCACAGTCCCTCCTCAGGTGTCCAGGCTCGCCGCAGGACCAGCAGGTAGGCAATCCTCGTCTTCGTCGCTCGGGTGATTTCGGTTGACGCTCCTCGACGTCGGCCGCCGCGACGCTCATAATCCGGTGCGATGCCGAGACGTTCGCAGTCAACTTGGTTGCCTCCACCCTGAGAGCCGCCGCCAGAGCTGCGTTCATGGTGCGATGCTCTGCTAAGAGTAGCTGTTGTCTTATTTCCGGGTCTCGAACTCCGCTGCCGAAGGTGTAGGCCGCCTCTCCAGCGATGAATTCATTAGGTAGGCCCCTGAGGGCCTTATGGGCAAGTTGTTCCACCGCCATCGCGAATTCTTGTAGGGACTCGCCTGACTGTTGGACCCTCGTTTTCAGTTGGGTCCTGAATGCTGCCGCAAGTTGATGGTCACCATAACGTCCCTCCAAGGCCGCCATTATCTCAGCGGCTGTCCCATCTTCTGGAACGCTGTGAAGATTCTCCGACGCCTGCCCCTGAAGCGCGGTCAACAGCTGGGTAGTCTTTTCCGCTGGCGTCCACCCATTATGGCGACGGAATATCGCCCAAGACGTCGTACCGTCGAACTTCGGCGTCTTGACGTTGCAATGTCTGGCTGAGAGCGATGGTTCCACATGGTCACTAAATGAGGTCCTCAATTCTGTCGTCGATCTTTCCACGGCCCGTTGAACTTCCTCGGTAATTATCTGTTTCTGTTCTCTAGCCTGGCGATCCACCAACGCGAGGATGTGCTTGTTTTCTTCAGCATGTCGGTCCATCAACGTGAGTATGTGCTTGTTTTCTTCAGCATGTCGGTCCATCAACGTGAGTATGTGCTTGTTTTCCTCGGCGTGTTTGTCCATCACCTCACTCGTCTTGTCCAGCAACTCGCTCGCCTGCTCTTGACGACGCTCGAGATCGCATATTTTGCCGTCGAAATGGTCTACCTGCTGTCTCAATTCGGCTACTGTCTCGTTTATAGTTGTAAAATTCTTGTTTAGGTTGTCAAGATCGGCTTTGAGTTCGTCTTTCACGATGGCGACAATTCCATCTACATGGGCCGAAACGCTTTCAATTTGCGTAGTGACGTCATCTTTCACTCCGCTTATGTCGCCTTTCATCTCCGTTTTCACTTTACTTATGTCACTTTTCATCTCCGTTTTCACTTCACTTATGTCGTTCTTCAGCTCACTGATGTGCTTGTTCATTTCATCTTTCATTTCTACTTTCATTTCCGCGATGGCTTGCGGGATCTGCTGTAGGTTCTCCATTGTCGATAATGTCCCGATTCTGACACCAATGTGAATTTTATTAGTAACAACAATGTAATTTATTCGTCACAACAATGATTCCTTTCTACAATTCGCCTTAAACGCTCTCGTCAACAATTGGATTTTCATTCAACATAGTATTCGTTATAGCACTCCACCGACGACAATGACAATTTACTTGGACTAGTACGAACAACAATGAACTGTTAATCTTAACTAATATTTACAAAGCACAATTTACAAATCAGAACTATCAGTTCACAGTTCTTCTAGCTCAGTCACTCGAGTTCACAGTATCTCGAACCACAGATCTTCAGAGACAGTCCACTGTACTCGAACTCAGGTCCCTCCAACTGCGGTCCACTGCACTCGAACTCAGGTCCCTCCAACTGCGGTCCACTGCACTCGAACTCAGGCCTTCGGATGCTGATACAGTTGCGGACGCACACTCGAGTCGAACTCCGGTACACAAGACTGGCTTGCTCTCCACTGACTTTAACAACACTGGCTTACTGACTGACTGAATAACTGAAAACTCTGCTGTCGTTCCTTCGCGACCGTAATTTATAACCACAGCGACGTAGCCTCGAAAATTCGAATTCGCGAGTCTTCCACTTCGACGGATTTCTCGGCCTCTCTAGGCAAGCAGAAGATGCGCGCGCAAACTCCCTCTCCACTCTCTCGCCGCGCGCCGTCCCAAAGTGCTCCGCGCGATCTTCTCTCTTGCGGGACGCTGGTCGTGAGTTCGAATCTCACGTCGCTGTCACAATGTATTAAATTCGAAAGAAAAACCGCTTTCAAGTTGCGCATATTAAACAAAATATGCTTACAAAGGTAGGAGATCGACACCACATTAGTTTATGGCAAAAGTGCATGCATGTGTGTTGCATACTAATTTTGTGTAAAATGGCTCATACTGAGAGAACATTGAGGTTTGGGGCTGAAAATGAGTGGTCATCATCTTCTTGTGGAGTCTATGTCACAAAAAACTTTTATATAAAACCAAGAAACATCTGCTACATAAAAGCAGATTTTTTCAGCCTAACTTCGCCATTGGTAGCAGCATAAACAGATAGACAGGCAGACTACGGTTAGACAGAGCCATTAGCAGATAGACAAACACACAGACAGACTGACAGACAGATAGGCAAATAGACAAGCGGGCAGATAAATAGATGGGTGAATGGAAGGATGGACGGACGGATAGACAAATGGACATAGGCCTATAGACGGACAGACAGATAGACAGGCTAAAAGATAGAAGGACGGACGGACAGGCAGAGGAACAGGCAGATAGATATACAGACGGATAGACAGACAGATGGACGAACGGACAGATAGACAGACAGAAGAGAGGACGGACGGACAGACGGACGGACAGGCAGGAGGAAGGACGGACAGACAGACGGACAGGCAGCTGTATGAACGAACAGACGGATAAACAGACAGACAGACAGACAGGACGAACGGACGGACTGGCAAGCTGACATATTAGCCTACAGATGGGCAGACAGATAGACGAACAGTCGGATAGACCGACAGAAGGAAAGACGGATTGATAGGTTGCCATACTTACAGATGGACAAACAAAGAGACGAACAGTCGTATAGATAGACAGGAGGACAGGTGAACAGGCAGGCGACATACAAATGGATAGGCATATAGACGGACAGGTAGATGGTCGAACAGACGGACAGACGACGGATAGCCAGAAGGACGGACAGACAGACAGGCAGGAAGGAGAACGAGTGGGCGAGCGGGACACACAGACAGACAGGAAAGCATTCTCGAAATCATTTGTTTTAATGCTAGTTCAAGTAGGATTACTTTCGAAATATTACTTGACTGCTGTATCAAATACGCGGTTATATAGCATCCATGGAATTGATGATATCGAGATGGTATTTTGGCTATGTACGTACCAGGTTTCTCCTTCGGTTAGATAGAGATCCGTCTTACATTTGGGGTAAAGCTCGGTTAAATCCAACCAGATAATCGTCCCAAATCGGATTTGAACCCATGCTCGAGCATTGCTTCGAATCATGAGGTCAGTTTGCTATCCGTATATTACGACAGTGCCCAAACAGTATTCATCTGAAGCAAAATGCGAGTATCTGATATGCTATTTCCTGGTAATGTATTGAGGTTGTACAGTAGTCTACTGGGTGTTCATTTCAAAGTGTGTCATGACGTCACTGTTGATGAGTCAGAGATTTGAAGCGAGTTTCAACTTTTGTGTCAGAGAAGTTGCCTATTAATCAAGGTGTTCAATCTGAACTTGAGAACGTGTACGGTACCGGTATAACTTGAATGTCATAGCAACAGATGGCGGTCTGTACAGTCTGTGTGCTACCATAACCTTTTTCGAACTATATTTTGCGCGGCCAAGTCGTACGCAGGGTATTTGTTATCATCGGTTGCGTACGGTAACATTCCACAACACAAATCAAATGCTCCGTGTCCATGTTGACCGTCGAAGTTAATGTCAACAAATACGTAAGTAATCATCTTAACCCTCTCCCCATATCCCGACAGTGAGAAAAAACTCATCTCAGTACATGTTTCGAAGCAGTTCCAATTCCTTCCACTACTGGCGTTACTGTATGTATCGGTAAGTACTCTTCTGAATGAACGCCGTACTTGCTAGGCAACTTCTCTGGCACATAAGTAATACACCTCTGCGGAAATGTAGGAAGATTGAATTCTCTAGGCTCATCGACTAACCGCATGACGGCATACAGCGAGCCATGACACACTTTGAACTTAATATCCAATATATCTGAAATGGTTTTCCAGTTCAAAATCTCCTTTGAAGAATTGAGACTATACGTAACTCATTCCGTCTTACAATTTTAAGGACTTTGAGTCCACACTAGCAAATAAAAAGTATTGTGATTATCATATTATTTGATGAGAATGGCTCAGGACCACAAAACAAGGCACATAGGCACATAGGTAGTTTCTGCTGATTCACAGCTAGAAACGCTGACACTTGAGAGGAAAATTAATTTCTAACTTCAGTATTAAATGTAATGAACTGCAATTGATGGGCGCGGACAGACAGAAAATAAGTATCTTTCGGAAACCAGACTAGTAAAGATAGCCAGTCTGTGTGCGCGAGGGACTCACAGATCCAGCGACCTCTTCCCTTTTTCTTTGCAGAAAGTGAGAAGAAATAACACGACGAACAAGAAATGGAGTCAGCGGACCGTGGCCGTGTTCATAAGAAGCTGCTGGAAACCCCATTAAACCCGCCGTTAATTTCCCCTCCTCGGCACCGCATATTGATAGACTTGCCTTGTCTTAATATAAACGAGGCCCAGTGGAACTACCGCCCGTCCGGGCATTGGGAAATCTTTAAAATTACGTCTGAGGTGGAGCTGTTAAAGCATTTGCAGGCTTACATGTCTCTGAAACCAGTGATGAAGGAAGTGTTCTCTGTGATACTATTTGAAGGAATGTTCATATATCTTAGTACCGAATAATAACCATTTACATCATCATCATCATCAATAATAATAATAATAATAATAATAACAATAACAATGATGTCAATATGTTTTTTTTTTAACTCAGCATTGCTAAAATCTAGTGAAATTTCATTTTAACAAATTGAGAATACTACGTTATTTCTATCCAGATATAGTTTTATTAGATACCTAATTCATGGAATATAGTAACGGTTGCAAACTCGTGCCATTTTGTTTGAGAACCCATATTGTTATCAGGTATCAGGAGTTTAGCTTTTATCCTCCCGCTGCAAACATGGACATAATACACAGACAAACATTCGCAAGTACATAGCATGGTTAAGGTGACCAGATGTCCTCTTTTGTCTGGACATGGCCTCCTATTTCGGCCCTTTTCCGATGTGCGGATGGATTTTTTTTTTTTTTTTGAAGTCAAGAAATGTCCTTTTCGTAACCTGTATATCTGATATTTCGAAATTATCTACGACGCCTTTTTCAAGTAATTTTCTTTTAGGTGGCAGCAGCATCGACGGAATATACTCTTTGCCAACGATTATAAATCTCTTTGCTCCTCCTTGTTATGGTCGTTGCTCACCAGTGTTGCTTTTGTCGCTAAATCTAGCTATTTTTAACTTTTTTTAGGCGACAATTTTATTGTCATTGTAATTCCCTTGTAGAGGGGAAGAGAAGGTCTGATGGTCTTATCTCTACCAGATTAAATAAATAAATATATATATATATATATATATATATATATATATATATATATATATATTATACAATTTTTTTTCTATTGCTTAAATAGGTATTTAGCGATTGTTTCAACACTCTCTAGCGACAAAAATAATACTTTATCTATTGATAATAAGGACTCTAGCGACTTTTCAACTAATGTTTGGCGATTTTCCGGACCTTCAGTTGGCAACACTGTTGCTAACAGGTAGCTATAAATCGAGAGATCGAGGTGCGAATGTAGATATATATTTTGTATTTTGATAACAATTGTTGTTTCTTTGGCTTTGATATGTAACTAACTGTTAAATCGTTATTAAGTTTTATCATAATTATTTTGTAATTAAATAAAAATTAACATATTTTAAGCATGATATAAGCCTAAATCTGTACTCTAAATATTTTGTAATAAAATAGATATTGACGTAATTTAAAGCATAATACGAGTATAGGTCTCAGCCTAAATTTAAGTACATATTTTCTGTCCCCTTTTTTCGAACAATGTCCTCCTTTTTTAAGCTTTGTGTCCTGTTTTTTTATCGATGTGAATCTGGTCACCCTACCACGGTACTCTATCTAGGCCTACATGATCAACATGATATTTGAGATAAAACAAAATAATGTAACAATGAATGCATAGTCACTGAATGTGTAAAAAGATTAGCCATTAATATGAATTAAGTATTTAGTACGATAACTAGGCTTACATTTCTCCTCAAAACTACAGCTACTACGGTATCTTGTTCATAGAGATTGACAGCGGAGCAAGTATGATCTCCCAGCAACGAGAATCAGATTGGCGTGTACACAGCTGTTTAACTAAAACTAATGTCACGGAACCTAATTATGCTTGCGCAGTTATTTGCAAGATCGTTGATATTAATCCCAACGACTAACTTTGGAATGAAGCAGAGCACCGCTTTTAGAAAGAATGTAACGGAATTAGTAGCCAATGCATAAAACAGCAAAATTTCCTATAGAATAATGTAATGTGACGTCATTGCGTTGACTTATCGGCGCAAACGTTCTAGTATGTCTCCGTCTACTTTTCAAAACAAACGGTGTTAGAATAATCTTTTAGTTCAGAGGAGAGCACGGACTGGGACTGTCCTCGCACGCAGGCCGCTAGGGTAGATCCATTGTATTACAGTGGATGGAATAGTGGGCATACCGTAAGGCCCTCCGCGCTACAGAATCGCCTTCGCGCTACTACCGAACTCCCCTATAGCCTACATGATCCCTTTAGCTTTGCACGTAGGCCTCACCGCGTTCCCTCATTCCCAGTCTCACAAGCCATCACACGCCCAGTGCAGAGTCTACGGTGCATAGCACTAGCACCAGCAACGAATGACCACATGTCCACGACCCACAGCTGACTCTACTTAGGAGCAAGCTCGAAATCTAGGAAAGAAACATATACGATGATGAAAGAGGAAAAGTGTAGTTACTATGGCGAAATGAAATGAGGTCCAATGCTGAAAGTTAACCAGCAGTTCTGCTTCAATTCGTTGAGGGAAATCCTCGGAGAAAATCTCAACCAGGTAACTCGCCAAAACCAGGATTTGAATCGGCCCCGCTCGTTCACGGTCTGACGTGCTAACCGTTAGTTCACAGCGGTGGATAATCAGAAAAAAACTTGTGGAATAAACAACATGTGTTTCGTATTTTCACTTTATCATTACTGTCATGGTTGTACTATGGTGTATCCCAGATCGGATGAAATTATTTCCGCCGTGATATTTTATTAGATATTTAAACTGACAGAGAAAGAACATATTTCGTATGGAAGAAAATACGAACTCTTTAGCAAAATTAATTAATAACTACACATTTCCTTTCATTATTAGGTTGCCTCATTCCATTTAAATCCACGCTTCTCCTCTACCATCTCCGGCATAGGCGAATCATCATGAAGTAAAAAAAAAAAAAAAAAAAACATACATAAACTACTGCGAGTAATTTAAACTGTAGGTGAGACTACAGAATGATTTCCAGCCTTTTTTTAATGATAAGCAATCACTAGTTCAAAAACCCTTGTTATGCTCAGGTTTAACGTCTACAGAAGCAATTATCATCATCTTTAAACATTCAAAAATATGATTCAAGATGCCGTTTCAAACACGATGTATACATATACAGACCGATTATTTAGTCCTGACAGCTCAGCGACGCGAAATAGGGGAAGTAACAGGAGGAGTGGGGAGAGTTCCGGAGTATAGAGATAAGGGCGATCGGGCGGTAATGGAATGCAGTACAGCTTAATTGTACTGGAAACATACCGCTCTACCGCACGCATGACATCCGATCGCTCCGAAGGCAAGCGAAGGAATAACCCAAACACCCCTTGGCGTAACTAAATGGACTGGCCTTACCCAGGCGCAGATCGCCGGCGACAGGTCTAAATAATCGTGCTGTGCACAGATGGCTCTCAAACACAGATAGAGGATGACAGAGTCTCGTAGGTTGTGCCACTGTTTTTAATGACTTGAAGTAGCCTATGTGAATATTAGGTACACTAGTTTAGCTAGGTACACAATGCATGGGCCTACTGGTGTTAGTTGATATTTTTTTTATAAACTCCTATTCAAGTTTTGACGTGATTGATCGTCTCGAATGTCGAAAGCTTGGATAGTCTGGGCATGTCCAAGGGATGTCAGAAATACGATGTCCCAAAAGCTATTAAATTGGTCTCTCCCCAGGAAGAAGGAAGAATGGACGCTATCGGTTTACGTGGAGAGGAGGAGTTGTTGAGGGCGTACGAGCCAGAGGACTTGAAGATGGTTCCTGGGATCATAGAGACAGATGGAAAATAGGAACCGCTGAAATTGGAACGCGTTAAAAGTAAAGTAAGTAAGTTTTCAAGTTTTAATTTCGAAACCTTTCATTTAATATGGGCAATTACTTTTTGTATTCGTATATTTACTGTGAAGATCCAACAAAAAGCTCAGTTTGAGGTAATGTTTCCACATTAGTTCATTAACAGTTGCCTTGTTCGAATCGTATTATAAACCATTAATATTTTTTAAAATATTGTGGTGGCAGGCCGGAGTATTCCGGCCGCGTCGGGAGGTGGCGCGCGTCCAGCGGAAAGGAAGGCGCGGGGAGACGAGGCTCGAGCTTCGGTGGGCGCTGGGGCGTGGCGCGGAGCAAGGGGGAAAGAAGGCTACGGGACAGCGCGCCGGAGAGAGCAAGGGAAACGTCCGGAAACAGATTGTCGTGGAGGTCCAGAAGTTTCGCGACGCAGAACATTCAAGACGATCGTTGTAAATAAATAACACCGTGAGTTGGCGACGAGGGTCAGTGAGTCGCAAGAAAGTCAGTTAGTTACTCAGCTGCGAGAGAGCTAGTTAGTCTTGGACAGCAGAGACGTATCCCGAGGATCTGAGTTCGAGTTGCAGTGAACTTGAGTGAGTCAATAACTGTGGCAACGTCCAGGCGAGTGCGGCGTATCCGGAAGTCTTGGATTCGAAGTGCAGTGCACTGTATCTGGAAGGCTTAGGTTCGATGTATATTGAACTTGAGTGAGTGAGTTAGAAGAAGTAGCCAAGGCGAACGAACTATGAACTGACAACTGACAGTTTTGTTTTGTACATAGTGCTTGGTGAACATTAGTTAAAATTAGGAGTACATTGTTGTTCTTCTCAATAATACACCTGAATTGTCACTATCGTTCGGTGGAGTGCAATAACGACTACTGTGTTGCTGTGTTGAGAAGAATACCCATTGTTAACGGGTGTGTGGTTAAAGTTAGAATTAAAAGTCACATTGTTGTATAATAAAAGTTACAATATTTATGATAATTTTAAGTAACAATTTTAGTAAATATAAAAATGTAAAACCCTATTAGAAGCGATTTCAATGTATGACTTTATTTTATTTTAATATATGCAAAATATCGTATCTATGAATTATAGAAATCAAAATTGATAAACCCAAAGCATCTTCACAAACAGAAAATGTTAAAAAAACTATTCTAAACACAATTCATAATTAAAATTATTCACATAAATATATGATATAAAAAACAATACTAGAACAATAATTTCTATAGGCCTACTCAATCACGTAATAAGTAAATGTTCACGATTAGAAGAAAAGCCCAAATACTATAAAAAATATATTAGAAAAAAATTATCATTAGTTTTAATAATTTAATAAAAATATTGTCCTTGTAAACCAAAAATATGGAACGCCTTTTTAAACTTCAGAGACTATGCATATACTTAAACAATACAATCGATAAAGGAAGTTATTTCTCTTATATGGTGGAATTATAAATAATATGTAATTGTGCAATCCTGAAAGTGGAAATTAATCTTCGTAGCGTTCTGAATAATATGAACGGTTTTTCCCTTTTGCCTGTTGGTCTGTCAACTGAATTTAGCTGTTTGTAATGAGTAGGGTAGGCCTACCCTTCTCCCTCTCCATGTTGTTCAACTGAATATGAAGATTTCACCGGCGTAACTCGTTTGGCTGGGGCGCTTGCCTGCCGATTCTGAGTTGCGCTCGGGTGTGGGATCGATTCCTGCTTGGGCTGATTACCTGGTTGGGTTTTTTCCGAGGTGTTCCCCAACCGTAAGGCGAATGTCAGGTAATGTATGGCGAATCCTCTGCCTCATCTCGCCAAATAAATCTCACTATCGCCAATCCCATCGACACGAAATGATCGAGTAGTTGATACAACGTCGATAAATACCAACAAAAAAATATATACATATGAAGCTAAAGCCAACCTTCGAAACGTCCTGAATGTATATATTCGTCATTAATAACGGAAAAAGTTCAAGCCTCGCCTTTTCTCATTTAATTACACATTTAAGTACGTAGAAAATTATTTATTTTATGTCCTTTGAATGACAGTTCAAGAAAATAAAAAAAAATAAGGGAAATGCAATGATCAACTTAAAATAATCGAAATGTGAAATGTACAGGCTAACGACAAATATATGTCGCCTTCTTCCTACTTATTCCTAATTTTTTACACTTTTATAATAAAGAGGTACCTTGCGGCATTGCGGACCACCAGTGGCATGAGTACCGCAGCATACTCTTTTAGATCTCTTCTAGCTCTCAGGGCTATACTGCTATGAATCTGCAATAAAAAGGCTTTGCACCATAGCACAACAAGTGGGCGGCCAGGTAAAGCCCGGGAGAGGCCCTGGGGAAACCCAAGAGTCCACACGATTACGCTGGGTCTGTTAATTAGTCAAGCGGATGTATTATATCTCCCCGACTCGCAAATAAATTCTCAACTCCCACGTAGTCTAACTGTGGATGAAACTGCAAATGTATGTTCGCTGCTGTACATCCCGCAAGGGAGGTGCGCCGCGGCCCGCAAAGCACTCGACGCTCAGATGAGCCAGGCAGGTGCTCATGGCCAAGAAACACGAGTACCTAATGGAAATGACCTACACTCGTAGATCATATAAATTGTGACGAAAGCAGAACTCTTATGTACATTAAATTGTTACACTTATCTAGTTATTATGACTTTTTAAACTACGCAACAGCTTGCAATTAGGCTACGTAGCGGAAAAAAGCAAAAGTACGTTCTCTCTCCAACATGATTCTGCGACAGCACAAACAGTTACCTGTTGTATGGTCGAACCTCACAGAGTATTAGATGATAAAGACCTAATTATGAGTAGAATATATGGCCCTCTATATCCTCAAACTCCATTTCTTTGTGGGGAAAAAGTGTACAAAAGTAAACCACCTTTTCTGCAAGAAGCGAAAAATAGCATCCGCTAAAACATCTCCTATATTTATCAACGATATGATATGATATATGGTGTGATATGTGATATGATATGTGATAGCCTATATGATATGATATGATATGATCTGATATGATATGATACATATTTCGTCACAGCACTTCTTTACATGTAATGGTGTACATTGAGTTAAGCCAAGGGGTGTTCGGGTTAGTCAGTCGCTTGCATTCAGAGCGATCGAATGTCACGCGTGCAGTAAATCGGTATGTTTCCAGTACTGTACTGCATTTCTTTACTGACCGCTCGCTCTTATCTCTACTCCGGAACTCTCCCCACTACTCCTATTGCTTCCCCTCTTTCGCGTCGCCGAGCTCTCAGGACTAAATAATCGGTCTGTATACGTCTACACAAATACTCCAACTTACACTAAGTACCTTTTAATTACTCGGTCTAATCTCCCCTTCAATATTTCTCCTCCATTTCATTTGCTATTCTCCATTTGCTCATTAATCCTAATATATCTAATATTATACTACACTAATTTCAACTTCCCCCCCTTTTGTTTTCTTTAACTAATATTCACTAAAATCTCAATTTCACTTTTTTCTATACACTATCCTATTGTATTATTCGTCTTATTTTTTCTTTGACCTTTTCACCTATCTTTTTCTTATATTCATTTATTGTTCAATTGTTAGTACTAATTTTATGTTGTCACTTATTCACTTATCTCAACACTTTTTCACTATTACATTGAACAAGAAATTTTAAGTGAAAGTGTGTAAATTGCACAATTTTGATTTTTTATGTTTATTTCAGTATAAAATGATAGAATATCATCCTCAAAAATATTTAGTTCTAGTTTTTTTTTTAAGTAATCTATATCTTTGTATCAAGAACTCATTAAATAAATATACATTCGTGTTCCAAGATTCAGTAAAACAATACATTTTAAGTGAATAATTACTTGAATTGTGTGATATTATAGGCAATGATAAATTCCAATGTCAATGTACGAATGTATAATATTAAGACAAACATGAAAATAATATTACATGAATGAAAATACTTTGTAGGCCTACTTTGTACCGGAATTAAATCACAAAGGGAAATATATATAAATCAAATGGTCACAAATATATACAAACGATCACAAATTTTAAATGCCCTTATGTATGTAGGATTAAATATTTTGTTTAGGGATAAATTAATCAGAAGACAATCGTTTTCGCTTGGCGTTTATACACATACTCGGGAGCATTCCTTACGACAGTCCAGCAGTAATCTGCTAAAAACATAAGGCTCCACCTTCCGGCATACATCTCAAGTGTGACAATATCTTGATGAAATCGCTCACATGTTCATCACTCAATGCACCACAATCCTTGGGGAGGAAGTCAAGATGAGTATGAAGGAAGTGGATTTTCAATGACATGTTGCAACCACGTTTTTCATAGCATGATAACATGTTACCCACAATCTCCTTGTAATTTTTCGTCGGCTGTTGCCCAAGAACTGTAAACAGACTTTTATAAAATATTCCCAATCATCCTTCTCATCACCTTGTATGATTCCATCAAAAGTATGGTCTCTAAAAACCTTTCAATCTGTGGAATTACAAAGACGCCCTCCTTGACTTTGGCATCACTTAACTAAGGAAGTTTTTGCCTTAAGTATTTAAACGCCTTACCATCATTGTTCATTCCCTTCACAAAGATTTTCATGAGACTCAATTTGATATGCAAGGGCGGGAGCAGAACCTTTTTAGGGTCTACTAGAGGTTCACTCTGAACGTTCTTTATACCTGGTTGAAGAGAATTTCTGGTGAGCCAGTCATGTTTATTGTAATGAGATATACGAGCTCTGCTATCCCATTCAAAAATAAAGCAACAATGTTTCGTATATCCTAACTGCATAGCTAACAGCAGTGCAATCACTTTCCGGTCACCACAAATCTGCCATTGAGGACCATTGTACTTGATGGCTTCTAGTTAAAGTTTCATTTTTCGGTATGACATCTTCGTATGCACAGCATGTCCAACTGGATGTTTATATCCAAAATATTAAACACAAGTAAGACTAGGAAGAAATAAAAATCATTGTTACAAGTTATTATGACTTTGACAAACCATTAGGCACTTTCTAAAAATGTGGCCTCCGCGATCTCCACATTTCAATCCGGCCGACTTTTGGTTGTGAGGTTATCTTAAAGAACGAGTTTTCCTGACACATCCAACAACCCTACTGCAAGTGAAAGATGTCATCTCGCAAGAAATTTCCAATATTCCAAGACATTACCTGCAAAATGCTGTGCATGATGTCGCAGACAGAATGCTGTATGTTGAACAAGAGAACGGCGGACATCTTCCCAATGTTTTGTAAACCCCGTTGTTTGCCTAACACTGTGATGTTTTTGCTTTTCCCTATCTCAGATATTATAATATTTATAGCGGTTTAATGTTTGATCTGACTTTTGAAATACCCTATATTATACAGTATATTGCACATGGCGAGTGAGACAAATCTATGCGCACTTGGCCACTAAATAAGAGGTCATTGTGCTACCACCAAATTTGGAAACGAACTAGAAATTTTCGATAAATTTTGCCTGGTGCCCTCTCATTCAGAGACAGAATTCTTTTACGAAAATTTGCAATACAGGACACTCAGCTTTGCTTCTTTCTTGAAGGAAGCCCGTTATGAACTTTTATCGTCCTTCAATACACTTTGAGGCACGGTAGTCATTATACCATCGAGGACGATAGTACAGTGGTTTAGTTAACACCAGGGAGGGTAGAGGGTAACAAATAGCGACTGGACTTGACAGAAGAGAGTGTAAAATGTATTCCTAAAGAAAATGACGAAAATGAGTGCACAAAGAGTGACTTCAGACTTTTTGTTGTGAAATTAACATAGATAATAATGATCGCCATTAACTCATGATTCCCTCACTCCTTAAGATCACGTGCGGGCAAAGATTACTTTAGCGTCCTCGACACTTACCGGAATACACTACGTAGGGATAGATGATCTCTAAAAAGATCGATTACTCTGTGGCAAGAAAAACTGGAATATTAAGATAAATTCTGGTAAAATTCCGTCTTCATCTTCAACAATACTTCTCCTGAATCCGTTGGTCTCTCAGAATTCTGGTCTTAGACGTAGAAAGCCGACGCTCTAGTTTTCACCTAATCGTAGTGTCTGTCCTCAGAACTTTCTCGCAGTAGGAGAATACTTTAAACTTATAGAAAAAAATCCAAGTTTTCTTTGTCAATGTGCGTGGAGTTTGTAAGTCTGCAAGCATCTCCCAGGAAATAAACCCTTCAAGTTCGCTGACCCATGTTGGTCGTATCAACCGCTACAACTTCGGAGATTCCCTCACCGAGCGTTTCTGAATACACAATGTTCCTTGAAGAGCAAAAGGGACAGATACTGGGAGAGCATACTCTTCCTCTTCGGTTTGTAAACAAATTACTCTACTATATTCACAGTACTTAGGGTAATAGGCCTATAAATTATGTCGCGTAGATAGAAAAACCACAAATTTTCTATTGGTTGGTAATTATTTTTAAATGAAAATATACCGTCGTCACCACCATCATCATTATCACCATATCATCATATTATGTTGTCCTTCCAATATCTAGCGGGTCTTCCGACGTTTCTTCTGCTGTTTAATACACAGTTATGCTTTCGATAGTAGGCTATATAACTTTTATTTTAATTTATTCTTAACTTTTA
Organism: Periplaneta americana; assembly: GCF_040183065.1. Lineage (NCBI taxonomy): Eukaryota > Metazoa > Arthropoda > Insecta > Blattodea > Blattidae > Periplaneta > Periplaneta americana. Next base: position 83,282,004 of record NC_091119.1, read on the forward strand.
TCTTATTCTATCTATTTTAACACACTTATTTGGGATAGTGTCTTCATCCTTTTATGTTTATGTTTCACTACCGTAAAGTAGGTCTACCAACGGAACTATCCTAATTTCACAAAAATTTATTTGGTGACGTTTTAGACACTTTTTTTATCGACTGTTTTATATATACAGGTTGAAGTTAAATAGCCTTGAAGATTTCCAGAGCGAATAGCTCATGTTGTATGTAAGAAGAAACTATATCACATTGGTGGAAAGTTCATAGTTATAAAAAAATGTTCCCCCCATCCCAAATGTTTAACACTCTCTTATTAGGTAACTATTGCGAGTAGGATCGTGATTTTTGTCTATGTCGATAGGAAATCTAATAATTTATCACTCTGGCGTATTTCAATAGCGTGCACGGTTCTCATGTAAATTTAATTTGAAAAAACTCTAAATTCATGCCATTGCACAATGCCAGCAAGTGGCAACGTCTTGGCAGAGAGCAGCTCACCCTATGGAGAAACACCGAGTTCGTTAACCTCTTACATCTGTATGACGAGTAGTGTGTGTTAGCGACGATGTTGGGGACTGCTGAAACTTTAAACTTAATTTTCTAATTAACCGTGCATTTAATCACAAAACGTAATATAGGTTTTCTATTCATTTTGTACCCTGTCGTCCCTTTCATTCTGCAAGGTTATTGCACTTCCACTCTGTATATGTAGGATGTATCGAAAAAAATGGGAAATACTTCAGATACGGATTTCTCATGTGTATAGAAGAAAAATTGATTGTATCAACATAGGTCCGGAAAAGCTTGATTTTGTGAGTAGAGCTTGCAAGTATGATCATAATGCACTGGAGTAAGTTTCCTTGTTGGAATTATTATGACGCATTCTGTTTAAATTTCATTAGATGAACTGTCCAAAATGTCCACCTCCTGTCAGAATATAGGCCGCAGCTGGTCGTCTCCTCGAGATGCGAACAAGGTGGCCTTCACTCTCACCAGATCTCTACCCATTACACTTCTTTCTGTGAGGATACTTAAAGTCGTCGATGTTTCCGACTCCTGTGGATAATGATGGAACTCTCCTTCAACGTATTCTACAAGGCTGTCAGACAATAAGACAACGCCAGGAATTTGGAAGCATGCTCGGATCTCGATGACACGACTAGCTGCGGCCTGTAACAATTCTTCTAAAGAAATGTAAACAGAATGCATCATAATAATTCCAGCAAACTGTGATTAATTTTTCGTTATAAGTTCATTATTTGTCACACCCAATCTCAAGCATCTTGCTTTTCGGTTGTGACCAAATTATAATTTATTTATACAATATTGTATTATGAATAAAATTTAAGTATGAATTGGGACCTTCACGGAAAGGAACGTGTATTTTCTTTTTATTATTATTATTATTATTATTATTATTATTATTATTATTATTATTATTATTATTATTGTGTTGTGGTGTTGTGTTATATTTTATCTTTCACTGTACGTTTGTTTTTGTATCATTTTAATTTAAATAAATATAAAATCTAAATCTAAAAACGTACTGCAGTGCACTATGATAAACTTGCAAGCAGAAACCAAGCATTCCCTACTCATGTTGATATAACCATTTTTTTCTGTCATATGAGAAACACATACCTGAAATTTTTCCCACTGTTTTTTTTTTTGAGACATTCTATATATATTATCCTCAATTACACAGTATGTTTTCTACGCCATAGCTGCGTGGTTTAAGGCGTCTTATCTTCGACTAGTGTCACGAAAGTTACGAAATGAGGTTAGTTCGAGTCCTCATGGATGAAGAAATTGTTCTATGAAATTTCGACTCATGTATAGGACCAGTGCCAATCCTACATCGTGACGCGTTTCGGGGGGAATACAATTAGTAAGATATTGTCTTGTTAGCTACTTATAGCGGCTGAGGGGATCATCGTGCTGATATAAGTTACCCCCTATTGGTTGAATGATCGTTCACCTCTCTGAGGCTTGTAGATGTGAGGCCAGCGGTCGGCTGTGGGTCTTGGCCAGTCATGTGCTGTAGCGCCACGGATTATTATTATTATTATTATTATTATTATTATTATTATTATTATTATTATTATTATTATTGCTATTACTACTACTATTATTATTATTATTATTACTATTATTATTATTATTATTATTATTATTATTATTATTTACACATGTATGTCTAACATATATAACGAGAACCGTATGCACTTACCTGCAAAAGATGGAATATCCGTTGAAAGACACAACTATTAAATAATAAATTTCAAAATCTATTTTCATGTTATTAAAGGGGATACAAATCGATAAACCTAACGCTTGAATTGTTGATAATTTTTTTGTTCTATCATACTAGTTTAATCTCAGCTATCCTAGGTCAAGATGTCGCTAACAAAGTGAACTACAGGGAGCATAAGAGTTACTGACGTAACCAGCTGGGCATCCCTGACCTAGTAGAGCAGATCAAGTGATAGAACCGGCGCAAGACAGTTTTATCTGCACCACCCCGCAACTACTTCTGCTCTTAGAGGAAAACAACCCCAAGCGCAGAAACAACGCTTCTCCTGAGCTGGGGGGACGGCAGGAACGACACAAAGCCAGCGAGCGTCTCAATCAGCAGTGAAGAATCAATGAGAACAAACTGCTTAGCTTGAGATGTTAAGATCACGTTTAACATAAAATTCAAAGCAAGTTTTCATAAAATTCGTCCAGTTGAAGTCCGAGATGTTTAAGATTGACAAAGGAAAGCAAAAGTAACACATGCTTTGTTCAAACGTGTTTATTTCGACAACGTGCTACAACTGATACAACAATGACCAGCCAGCGGTTATGCTCTCTATCTCTCCCTGTTGCACGACAGTGCATACGGGACGGCACCGCGTACCCATTGCAAATTTCAGCGAATGCTGACGACCACTGATCTAAAGTATTGCATTTATTGGCATTAAAATAATTATTCCCAGTGCAAAGCTTTACTATGCTGCTTATCTTTACGTAGAACTCCGTATGGAGTTGCTGTCACCTGTCAACAATCTATCTATCTATCTATCTATCTATCTATCTATCTATCTATCTATCTATCTATCTATCTATCTATCTATCTATCTATCTATCTATCTATCTATCTATCTATCTATCTATCTATCTATCTATCTATCTATCTATCTATCTATCTATCTATCTATCTATCTATCTATCTATCTATCTATCTATCTATCTATCTATCTATCTATCTATCTATCTATCTATCTATCTATCTATCTATCTATCTATCTATCTATCTATCTATCTATCTATCTATCTATCTACCTATCTACCTACCTACCTACCTACCTATCTACCTACCTACCTACCTACCTACCTATCTATCTATCTATCTATCTATCTATCTATCTATCTATCTATCTATCTATCTATCTATCTATCTATCTATCTATCTATCTATCTATCTATCTATCTATCTATCTATCTATCTATCTATCTATCTATCTATCTATCTATCTATCTATCTATCTATCTATCTATCTATCTATCTATCTATCTATCTATCTATCTATCTGTCTGTCTAATCTAATCTAATCTAATCTAATCTAATCTATCTGTCTGTCTACGTATTTATTTATTTATTTATTTATTTAATCTGGCGCAGTTAAGGGCATCAGGCATTCTCTATCACACTACTAGAATACAAGTAGGCTTACACAAAAAAACAAATGCAGAGAGAAGAAGTAAGTAAGAAATAGAAATAAAATTACAAATATAAAAAGCACAAATACAACAGTGCAAAAAAGTGGGGAAAAATAAAATACAATTGTTTTTGAACACTGTTAAATTCCGACAGTCTTTGATGTCACTGGGTAGGGTATTCCACAAGCGCGATAGCGAGATTGTGTATGATGATGAATGCGATGATGTCTTATGTGTTGGTATGGCTAGTATGCGATTATGATACGATTATAGGTAACTGAAGAGGGAGGCAAGGTAGGTAGGTAGATAGGTGGGTAGGTAGGTAAAGAGATGTGAAGGGCTTGGAAAAGGAGAACAAGGGAATGAACATTTCTGCGTTCATTAAACCGTAACAAGTTTAGAGTTTGGAAGGATGGGGTAATGTGGTCAGTGCGATGGATGTTGCATAAGAAGAGAACACAGGAATTATGAATTGTAATCTTTGCGACTGGTTAACATTGAGGTCAGTCAGTAAAATATCACAGTGCTCAAAGTGGGGCATTATTAGTTTTTCCGCTAATATTTTTTGAATGATAGCAAAAGAAATTTTCGAATGCTGTTTAAGGAATGTAGTATGTAAAGCACATATTTGGTAATAAGAGTTACATGGGTGTTCCACTTTAAATTATAAGGAGAATAAAGGGAGATCAAGGAGACTATAAGGAGAATAAGGGAACTACAAGAAGAACAATAAGGAGCAGACAAGGAGAACAAGGTGAGAACAAGGAGAATAAAAAGGCGACAAGAACAGGGGGACGACAAAGAGAAAAAGGGGAATGAAAGAAGAGCGAGAGAAATACAAGAAGAAGAGAATACGAGCAGAACAAGCAAAAGATCAGGAGAAAATAGAACGATAAGGAGAATAGGAGAAGACAAAGAGGACAAAGGGAAAATAATGAAAACGAGGGAAAAACAAGGAGGAAAAAGAGACAATAGGAGAACAAGGGAAATACGTACAAGGAGATAAAGAGAAAGACAACGAACAACGAATACAAAGAGGATAAGGGAACGACGAGGGTAACAAGGTGAATAGGAGGAAAATAAGGAGCGACAAAGAGAACAAGCAAAATACAAAGAGAACAAGGGAATGAAAAGGTGAACAAGGAGAATGACGGGATAAGATGGGTAGACAAGGAGAAGAAGATTAATATAAGTAGAACAAGGGAATACAAGTGGAACAAGGAGAATACAAAGAGAACAAGGGAAAGGAAAGGAAAACAAAGGAAAGGCAAAGAAAAAGAGAATACGAAGAATACAAGAAGAATAAGAAGTTGGCAAGGAAAACGAGAACAAAGGGAAGAACAAGAAGAATAAGGGTATTACAGGAACAAGAAGAGAAACACAGGGAGAACAAGTGGAAGGCAATGTGAACAACCTAGTTATACGTCAACATTTCAAAATATGTCTGTTTTTGGGAGAGACGTAGGGATAGCACTTCTATAATACACTATACACAGTTTGTGGCAAGTAAAATAATTTTCCAAAATTTTATCAATTAATGCCGTTTATCCTCTGATTTATGGATCATATGTGGAAAGAAAGAGGAAGGCAGAAAACAGGAAAGACTGGAGAATGCTGGGTTTCCAGTGAAAGATCTGCCCTTGGGCAGAACACTATAAATGATGAATCCTCTGATTGAGGTTCTGGCTGATATGTACGAGTACATATATTATCAGACAGTAGGCCTACATCTCACTTGTCGATATGCGTCAGAGGAAGAATTGTTTGTATGCATCTCAAGTCTGACTAGTGTAATATGTAGCTAGTCAGCGATGTATACAATGGAGGGGGAAATAAACTGGATACTCTACCCCATTGTCTCCTGGCCTAGTTGCCTCATAAGTGGTCACAAGTGACCTGTCTTCGGACAGTTGACTAAACAACAATGCCGTATTTAAAATTCTCAAAGTGGCCATATAGGCCTATCCCCTACATCAGGGCTGCGCACTCGGAGCGAATTCAGACTCTAAACGGGGAAGCTTAATATTCATCCTTTGAAAGCATAAGAAAGAAGTTAAAATCTTCTATTAACTTTACTTAAATTAATACACTTAAACCAAACACAAAAATAAATAAATTTTGATTCCCAAGAAAAACAGGTGGTAAATTTTGTAGTCATTCGATCGAGTTTCTTGTTTGTGTTGGAAATAGAATTTGTCGATTAGTTCCTATACTTTCCCATATAATGAAAATAAATATTAATACACCTACAAATGAAATTATAGATCCAATAGATGATACTATTAACGCTGCGCGGTGTTCGGCGGAGAAGAAAGTGGTAGAAGAGAAGTCATATGACTCCCCGTGAAAGAGTAGAATTCGCTCTTGCTGCCCAGCCCTCTCTACATATTCGTATGTATACTTTCTACTTTGATGTACAATTGGGTCTGGTTAATATGTTGTCTGATACCTGAATATAGGAAAGTTGTAAAAATGTTTGCCAGATATCGTCCTCGCATTTCATTCTATTGTTATTCTTGTATAGTCAACTATTTGAATGCAGGTCTAAATTTCACAAGTGATACCAACAAGGCACCACTCATAAGGAAACTAGGTCAGGAGATAATGGGGTAGGGTGGCCAGTTCCTTTCCACCTCCCTTGCATATATCGCCGATTAGCTACATATTACACTAATGAGCAAAGCTCGGAACTTGGGGACTTGAGTGTCGTGCGCTTGAGTAAGGTTACAGGTACAGCGTACACAAAGCTCAAGCTGCAAGTGCTCAGGGACAGTCGTATGTACTAAGAAAGTGGTCACATCGAATGGCAAGAAGACGACCGAAGAAACCGTGTCATGTCGAAGCCAATGACATTAAGAGAATTACAGGTAAATGGTCTGTCTGAGGAATGAGAAAATACGTGTTATTCGAATGGGTGTTATGGAAGTTTGAAAATACATTTCTTAAATTTTAGGTACAGAATTTCGTGGAGGAATTCTGAGGAGACACAGTATTTTCTTCTAATGCAGAGTTTATATTTTGTAAGTTGTGCCACACATAAACTAGAGCTGGAAACGGGCATTCATTGAAAGACATTGCAGTCCTTTAAATTGATGGAAAATTTGTCCATAGCCATGGATCAAGTCGTAGAGGGACCTTCCCTAGTAGTGATACACTAATTGAAAACTATTTGCGTGAAAAATTTAGGATATACTTATCTTTCTCAGATACGAGATCTGCTGAAAATCGAACAGGATACAGTGACAGTGAAAATATTCAGTATTTTATTTAGGCCCAAGGCTTTATAATAAAATTTCAAACCATTTTCCAAATTTGAAATTTTTTAAAATTGAAACTTTAAAAAAAAAAATTTGTAAAATTATCCATGATATATAATAGTAACAAATGTACTTTTTTTATCTTTTATTTCTATCGACTATATTCATGTTTTTATTGAATATCACTGGCTTCTGTCGGATTGTCAATTTATATTAAATGTGTATTTTTCTCTCGTTTTCTCTTTCTTCTTTATTCTTGCTCTTGTGTTGTATTTATTGGTTTATATTAAGTTACTTACTGTATTTAGTAAACTGTCCTTGTAAATTTTATGTTATATTATTCACTAAGACCACACCGTACACGAGCCTGGCTCGTACGGTAGTGGCTAGAAACATTTTTATTTTATAAATGCAATTTGTACTCACTAGGTACCTAGTTAAAATAAATAAAATGAAAAAAAATTAAGTTCGCTCCCATCACTTCATGTGACGTGGAAATAAGTTTCCTTCGTTTCAAATCATGTTGTTCCATCCAGGAACCACTTTTATAGCAGACCTTACAGTACCTCTGTGCTGGAAGCGGGAGTTTGTTGACATTGAAGTCCGGTCGCTTAGCCACGTTCAAAGACACAAGTCCCCAAGTTCCGAGCTTTGCTAATGAGACTTCAGATGTATACAAATAATTATTGTTCATCCTCCGACACATATCGTCAAGTGATATGTACAGTTGTCAAAAAAAAAGTGGCCGCACTCGTGAACAGCGAATATTTTCAAAGTCCACTTCGGGTCGCGGCGATATTACACGATGCATGTGCTTGTACAGCTGTCAAAAGAAAAAGTGGCCGCTCTCCTGAAACAAAGTTCCCTTCGGGTATCTTCGCTACAATTCGGAGACAGGCGATGTTACATGTTGTTGGACCACGTTGCCTGATATCTACAGTTATAATTGAAGTATAATGTGTGTTATTCGATAGCATAATGGTAGCGTTCACGCCTCTTATTCATGAGGTCCTGCGTTCGACTACAACCTCTTGCTTTTTATGTCCTTTTTTGTTCTGTTTTTGAGAGAGACAAACTAAACATAATGGCTCCTTTCTCTTTTATGATTATTTTAGTAATTAACATCAGGTTCATTAATATATTATGCCATGACTTTATCATTATCATTATGATATTGTGGCTGCAAATGGAAAGAAAAAAGGCTTTATTCTCAATAAAATATCTTTCGTGGCATAAACATAACAAATTTACTGGCGTCGGCCTTAAAGCGTTCAAACAATTAAGCGTTCAAAAAACAAAACAAAAAGCCACAATTCAATATTTAGTCTATCTTCCTCTTATCTCGATCATCTTGCAGTCGAGTGGGCATGGAATTGACTAGTCTTTGCAAATAGCGACTGTTCTTAGACACGATATTCCAGGCATTCTGAACATACACACATAAATGTTCTGTCCATGGGCAGGTCTTTCATTGCAAACCCAGCAATCTCCAATCTTTCCTATTTTCTGCCTTCCTCTTAGTCTCTGCCTTATAATATATATATTAATATAATAAGTGATATTATATAATACGTATTTAATTATCTAAATAAAATAACCTATTTTACAAAGAAAGATGGTTATATGTGTTATAATAATTACTTACATAAAATACAGATTATTTATATTGCGAAAGAACAATAACAATATAAATAACTTGAATATTGTTTTGTAATGCTAATGAAGGATAATTAGGAACATTAAATCCAGACGTTTGAGATGGACAGGGTATGTGGCACGAATGGGCGAATCCAGTAATGTATAGAGAGTATTAGTTGGGAGGCCAGAGGGGAAAAGGCCTTTGCGGAGGCCGAGACGTAGATGGGAAGGTAATATTAAAATGGATTTGAGGGAGGTGGGATATGATGATAGGGACTGGATTAATCTTGCTCAGGATAGGGACTAATGGCGGACTTATGTGAGGGCGGCAATGAACCTCCGGGTTCTTTAAAAGCCAGTAAGTAAGTAAGTAAGTAATGCTAATGAAGGAAAACAGAATATAAATGATAACTTGAATGTTATTTATATCGCTAAAGAACGATAACAATATAAAAAACGTAAATATTATTCATATCGGAATTTCACAGATTTATTACAGATGTATTTAAGAAATTGTAGAAGAATAGTAATTAGTAACAGTGTCCTATTTATTCTTCTTGGAGCCAATTTGTAATTTTTAAAAGTGTGGTTACTATGTTGCAGTGTATCTGTTGTAACGCATGCTTGATTTGTTATGTATGTGAGTCAATTATGGGATGCTTGATGTCGCCGCAATGTCGTAATTATAGTTTGATTGTGTTTGTGTGACTATTGTCTATTAATTTATGATGTATGGTACGGAAAGCTGCATATTTGTGTTATAGAAGTGTTACATATGTGTGTTGTTAATGTTTTTGTATGTTTCAAATTGATATCTGATATTTGTTTTGCAATCGCAATGCCTAATTTACGGATTGTTTTCTTTTTTTACATCCCGTAAGCTAATTTAATTTTCTTTTCCATTTGTCTTTATGCTTATGTTTTTTGTGTATAAAACTATAGCCCTAACATACATTTGTAAAATAGGGCTAACCCCTATTGGAGATACAATAGTAATAATTATTATTCATATCGTTATAAAACGATAACAGAATACAAATGATGACTTGAATTTTATTCATATCTCTAAACAAGGATAACAACATTTAAATAACGTGATATCCATAAAGAACGATAACTGGATATAAATGATGAGATTTGAATATCATTTACATCGCTAAAGAACGATTAAAAAATAAAATGAAAACTTGAAGGCCCGAACCTACAACCTTTAAATCATTAAAGAAGCACTCTACCACTGGTCTACGAGGCGCAAATGTGGAACACTTTCATAGTTCCGGAACTGCTTGTACAGCTGTCAAAAAAAAGTGGCCGCACTCGTGATCAGCGAATATTTTCAAAGTCCACTTCGGGTCGCGGCGATGTTACACGATGCATGTGCTTGTACAAGCAGTTCCGGAACTATGAAAGAGTCCCTTATCTGCGCCTCAGAGACCAGCGGTAGAGTGCTTGTATAATGAATCATAGGTCGTGGGTTCGGGCCTTCTTCAAGTTTTTCATTTTATTTTTTAATCGTCCTTTAGCGATGTAAATGATATTCAAATTCTCATTTATATCCAGTTATCGTTCTTTATGGATATCACGTTATTTATATTTTGTTATCGTTCTTTAGAGATATGAATAAAATTCAGGTCATCATTTGTATTCTGTTATCATATTATAACGATATGAATAATAATTATTATTGTATCTCCAATGGGGGTTAGCCCTATTTTACATATGTATGTTAGGGCTATAGTTTTATACACAAAAAAGATAAGCACAAAGAGAAATGGAAAAGAAAATTAAATTAGCTTACGCGATGTAAACAAAACATAAACAATCCGTAAATTAGGCATTGCGATTGCAAAACATATATCAGGTATCAATTTGAAACATACAAAAACATTAACAACACACATACGTAACACTTTTATAACACAAATATGCAGATTTCCGTACCATACATCATAAATTAATTCACAATAGTCACACAAACACAATCAAACTACAATTACGACATTGCGACGACATCAAGCATCCCATAACTGACTCACATACATAACAAATCAAGTATCCGTTACATCACATACACTTCAACATAGTAATCACACTTTTAAAAGTTACAAATTTGGCTCCAAGAAGAATAAATAGGACACTGTTACTAATTACTATTCTTCTACAATTTCTTAAATACATCTGTAATAAATCTGTGAAATTCCGATATGAATAATATTTTATGTTTTTTATATTGTTATCGTTCTTTAGCGATTTAAATAATATTCAAGTTATCATTTATATTCTCTTTTCCTTCATTATCATTATAAAACAATATTCAAGTTATTTATATTGTTATTGTTCTTTCGCAATATATTAATTAAACAAACCGATATTTATAATTTATATTCTGTTATCGTTCTTTAGTGATACTGTATAAATAATATTCAAGTTATTTATATTGTAATCGTTCTTTAGCGATATAAATAACATAAATTTAATATTAGGTTTGGAAAAATCCAGTTGCATAATACTGCTATTAGTTTTTCTTTTTGTATTATTACATTATACTATCTTGAACCACAATAAAATGAAAAGGAGTAACGAGGAATTGAACCTGAGATGTTGACATTTAAATTCCGACGTTCGTCCGCTGAGCTACGAGAGCAAAAGTGTGGAAACATTTTCGGAAAAATTGGCCCAATCACACTTTGATGATTCGTAGAAGCTAGTCCAGGATGCGGGGGGCAAAGGCTAATTGAGATTTCCCGGTCTCTGACCGGGTCAAACATCCTGATACAATTAATATTTAACCCTTGCCGTGACTTTCGGTGAAGTCCGGAGGGCCCAATTAGTCAAATCCACTCTTCTCATCTCCACGCTTGGGCCCCCTGGAATTTAATAAGATGTGAAAGAGATAGTGGAGTGCGGAAAGCAAGGGGATGTTACCGCATTTAGGCCTATCCTTCCCAAGAAAACTGCAAACATGAACAAAGGAAGCTTTTAATAGAAGAAGAAGGATCTTCTGCGGACCTCTGGAAAAAGAACTAAGGAAGAGACTAGTGAAGTGCTTTGTGTGGAGTGTGGCATTTTTATGGGGAAAGAACATGGACATTACGACGAAATGAAGAGAAACGAATTGAAGCATTTGAAATGTGGATGTGGAGAAGAACGGTGCGTGTGAAGTGGACAGACAGAATAAGAAATAAAATTGTGTTTGAAAAAGTGAGTGAAGAAAGAATGATGCTGAAACTAATTAGAAAGAGAAAAAGGAATTGGTTGGGTCTCTGGTTGAAAAGAATAATAGACGACATTAGGATATGTGGATCATATGCGGAGACTAAGAGGAAGGCAGAAAATAGGAAAGATTGGAGATTGCTGGGTTTGCAATGAAAGACCTGCCCATGGACAGAACACTTATGTATGTATGTTCAGAATGCCTGGAATATCGTGTCTAAGAATAGTCGCTATTTCCAAAGACTAGTCGATTCCATGCCCATTCGACTGCAAGATGATCGAGATAAGAGGAAGATAGACTAAATATTGAATTGTGGCCTTTTGTTTTGTTTTTTGAACGCTTAATTGTTTGAATGTTTTAAGGCCGACGCCAGTAAATTAGTTTTGTTTATGCCACGAAAGATATTTTTATTGAGAATAAAATCTTTTTTCTTTCCATTTGCAATTAATAAAGTCATGGCATAATATATTAATGAACCTGATGTTAATTACTAAAATAATCGTAAAAGAGAAAGGAGCCATTATGTATAGTTTGTCTCTCTCAAAAACAGAACAAAAAAGAACATAAAAGCACGAGGTTGTAGTCGAACGCAGGACCTCATGAATAAGAGGCCTGAACGCTACCATTATGCTATCGAATAACACACATTACACTTCAATTATAACTGTAGATATCAGGCAACGTGGTCCAACAACATGTAACATAGCCTGTCTCCGAATTGTAGCGAAGATACCCGAAGGGAACTTTGTTTCAGGAGAGCGGCAATTTTTTCTTTTGACAGCTGTACTGCCTGATAATAGAGATACGAGTACATATCAGCCAGAACCTCAATCAGAGGCATTTATTCTATTAAGCGTAACTCATTCCACCCTCGGAATGTCTCCACTTCGCAATAAGAAATCACACTGACACTATAAGATTGTCTAGCAAGTCACAAATTTCTGTGTCTGCAGGCATTTAAAGAAGATTTATTTCAATATAAAAGTTGTGGCGTTTTGTTTATACTCTATGCTTGTTATTCTTCTTTTATCCTTTTTTTCCATTCCTTATCTTACTTCTATTCTTCGTATTACTTTAGTATTATCTTATTTTATTTTAATTTAAATTATTTATGTTTTTTTTTTCTTTCACTAGAGGGCAATGCTTCTGATCCCTGTATTTTCGGGCGGTTGAGGCTTACTTCAAGTAAGCTTCTTGATTGGCTCCTTTTAATGGATAACGACCTTCATGTTCTCGATTCTTTTCTGATGTTTTCTTGGTCGAGACTGCTCCGGAGATCCGGCACTATGCTGCAGGCGTCACACAGTGAAAATTTTCCGAATTTCCTGGCCAAAATTTCTGCAACCTCCGAAAATTTTCAAAACCTCAAAAAGATGACTCACTACTCCTGAAAAAGCTTAAGAATGAATGTAGAGTTGAAAAGCTGCAAAAAATTATATTTGGTAAATATTTATAACCCTTTATTTACAAATTTTGTAACCTCATTGACATAATTTGAAATAATGGAAAATCAATGATTTTGTTTTTCATCAGGACTCGAAGTATTGACAACAGCTTTTTATATCTCAGTACTGTAATTCCCTTTACTGCTTGATCTAAAATTGCTTGCAATTTTGTTTCTGCTTGTTTTTCAGTAAAATTAAGCTCTATTTCAACTGAGTAACACCTCTCTTTAGCTTCGAGAAAAATTTAATTATTGAAATATTTTGCATCTGATGTTGGCGGAATTTGTTAACCTGGATTCAACAAAAAGTGGCAGTCCTTTAACACCAGAACTACAAATTCAGCTACTGACGTATTAGGCTCTAATGTATTTAGAAGTCCTTGATTTCCCTTCAAGCTCAGTCTTATCTGTGTTACATAAACGGTTAAGTATAACTTGTAGATGTTCGTAATGTCTGTATTTCTCCTCTTGGAGCGATCACTACTTTCCTCAAATCCGAACTCTGAGAACCCGCCTCTTAGTCGATTTCCAGTGAAACTAACAGGAAAACTTTTGCTCTTTCTAGTCATTGATGGCGCTGAGCAAGAAATGTGTATACGAGTATTTTTTTTCTTTGCTTGTTGCAATCTAATTTTTAAATAATTTTATTAACTGATTAAACAATTTTTTAACGTTTTAGATTGCGTTGATTGAAGCAATAATATTTAATTTGCATTCTGTTAAAAATAACGTTTTTAAAATCAAAATTTACTAATCGTTTTTCTTGAATTTTCCAAAATAATTCTTTCCTAGGTAGTGTAACATGTTGGCTCTCAGATCCTAAAAATGAAATTAGAAGGAAAAATGTAATTTTGTAAAACATGTGTACAGAATAATAACGAACTAGTGTAAATCGCACTGCGTACTTCGGGTAATAATTATTGTAATTACTAATCAGGTGGCAGCCTGAGCCTTAATAATGAGCCTTAAAACTTGGCCTAAAATTTCACCGGCCTGTAAACTTTAAAATTGTGTGAATCGCGTTTAGCACAGACATTATATTTAGTTTCTGGAAATGGGGATCAAATGATTAAATCAAGTTATAAATAAAAAGTGTCATGACTTGGAATCTTGCATCAGAGTGCTAATGTAAGCAAGGTTTGAAAGTCGTAATCATAACAGTGAATGTCCACATACGTGTTTCTCCTTTTTTGTGTTTTGACCAGGAAATTTGGAAAATGTGCGACTGTGATAGTCGGCGTGGAAAATGTTATTTCTTTAGCTACATTAGCAGCATCAGTTTCTCCTGCTGCAGGAAGACTCATTTTATGGCATAAGTGAGTAGGGGAAAGTCGGGTAGTATCGGACGGGTAATATCGGACAGTGCGTGTCTTTCATCTAGGCCTACCACCATGTGGTAGTACCTGAATGACATGGTTACGTTTCTCTATGCGACATCACAGAAACGTAACCATGTCAATCAGGTACTATCATCGTGTGGTAGATGAAAGAACTCACTGTCCGATATTACCCGACGTCCGATACTACCCGACTCTCCCCTATCTGTTGCTCGTAAAATGTTTGTTTTTCGTCTTTACAGCGTTCAATTTTTAATAAATACAAGCAATGGACACCCGCCTCTCTCCTGACTTTCAGTGGCATATATGGTGAAACTAATAGTCTTCTGAAGCCACGGCTGATACTGTTTCAGAAATAGGTTGAGCGTTCTCTTCGCCCGTGTCCATGTTGACTTCAAATTATACGTATATTAAGTGATACAAGACACTTTTCAGTTCTTCGGACATGATGATGGAAAAAGAGACATAACTCCAATTTTCTCTCCTAAGTAATCAAATCACATTGTTCATCGAAAACAGATGATGGGCTGGTCTGCATTAATTAAAAACGGTTTTTGCTGGTCAAAGCAATATGTCGACTTCGCAATCATGAAAGAAATAATAGATATTATTTTATTTTATCAAGCCAGCAAACAAAACGTGCGCAGTGCTCGAGCGAATCGCGCTGTGCTCTTTACCATAAAACTTGTGCTCCTTAAGGGGTTAGGTACATCTTACAGCAGTAAAATGTTCGGAAATATTCAACATTTTTTTTTTCTTCCATCACTGTATTATGTACAATAATGAAAATTGGTATGTGTAAAACACTGTCCTTCTGCTATGTGAAATAAAATATTTTTACGATTTAAAAAAATTATATATATATATATATATATATATATATATATATATATATATATAAAATTAAAAATGGTAGCAGTTCACTGTGCAGTGATGAAGTGCTATTATATTATATATATATATAATATATAATATATATAATATATATATAATATAATATATATATATATATTAATATCAATATAGGCCTAATTCATAAACTTCTTAACCTTTTCGCTTTCTCTCTCTTTTACTTTATCGCTGAAACTCATGTTTACAATAGGCCTATCATGCTCTTTCACCTACATTCCTTAATAAATAATATATTTCTTATTTTGTGTTAGAAGACAATACTGATATTTGACTATTTTTTCAAATAAATTTATTTTTATCGACGATCTATCAGAGGTAGAAAAGTGATCTTGCAACATATTGTAGATATGACATGCATTACATACACACAAAAAATTTCATAACAGAATGTTGGCTAGTTTTTGAGTTATGTGGGAAACGCTTCAACACTGCACAGTGAACTGAATTTTGAAAACAAAATGTAAATAATATTTTTTAAATCGTAAAAATATATTTTTTTTTCATATAGCAGAAGGACAGTGTTTTGCACATGCTAATTTTCATTACTGTATATGATATAGTAATGGAGGAAAAAAATGTTGAATATTTCAAAAATGTTACTGCTGTCTTAAGCAGTACTGTAATTCTACAGTAGAGAGCTGAATTTTCTTTCACATTCGAAAAATACATAAATACAGCTACAAAACCTAACCCGAAATTTAACAGGATGCCATTGGATTGATAACGTTCTTGCTGCGTGAACCCGTCACTTTCATTACTTCTACTGTCTTTCACATCAGTTCATTAATTCATTTCAGATCATCATTTTAAACATTAATGTACTGAAATGATCTGCATACTTCCCGTAATTGAATTCATGCTGCAAGTATTCTCCTCACTAATAATCACCAATTGTTATAAACTCTGAACGAAAACCTTCCTATGGGGACCACGCAATACGATCAACTGCGGAACTCAGAAGTGTACGTTTAGATACAAATCCTGAGTCAGAAGTTCGAAGCAGAGTGATTGATACCCACATCCTCCCTCTTTATCATGATATAAGGCAGAGCCCTTCAAAACAATATAATGTTTTTAGGTTTTTGGCCAGAAGATAGTGAAAATGTCCCAGTGTGCGTCGGTTTGGTGTGTATTGTATTTAGACGTGATCGACTGTGAGCGAGCGCTCGCGTGTATCATAATAAGAAGACCTGGTCCTCGCGCGGGTAGTGATATTTTCGTCGGGCCATGTTGATTGTGAGAGTTTAGTTTACTCGGGGTTATTGTTAATTTATTGTTATGTTTGTTATTTATTGAGGCGGACGTGACTTCAACTTCTTTAACTAAGAGATTTAATTAATATTCACATTTTGTTTTAGGTTTAATTCCTATTCTCCTTCCTCTTGCTAGAGATTGGAGTCATTTTATGATTATACTTTTATAATGTTTGATTGGTTATCCGTCTCTTAATAAGGGAGGAGGAAGGAAGAAGTTTTAATGTGTTTCTTACGCCATTTTTTCTTGAGGCATATTTGTTTATTATTACAGCGCTTTAAACTAAGTACTGTTTATACTTTTTATATTTTGTTACCGCAAGACAACCAAACGGTTTTCCTCAACCTGTATTGGTCCATGTATGGTACTGTACAGTACCGCCACAGGGTAAATTATGTTATAATACATTGTGAACATACGGAAGATGTTTGTAATGTATTTATGCGTGCTGGTTTCTTTATAAAAGGAGTTCCGGTTTCACAATCTTTTACAGAAAGTGAAAGCAGAGTATGTAAAACGATTATTTTGTTGCTGGCTGTGTGCATGTGAAACGTTATCTATCACTTTGGCAGGGGTGAGGGTCGAGAGTATTACTGAACAAAGAAAAAGGATGAGGACGGAAATGGAGCAAACCACATAGTTGTTAGCTTCGCACTTTGTATTCCTTCCCAAAAACAATTTGGCCTCTTAAAGCTAGAAAAGTGAGATGGAATGAATGCGAGAAACCAGATATGCTTACAGAGGGTTGGTTGGAAGGTCTGAGATGGTACTCAGTTGGAAAGTGGAAATGGAGACGAGAATAAAACAACAAAAGAGATCTGAGATAAACGAAATTCACCAATGAGAGGCAATTTCGTTAGAAACTACGTGTTTAGAGGCAGTCACAAGTCCCAGAGGTAGTTAGTTCGCTGCCTAGTTAATTAGTTCAGTGGTTATGTAGCTGGTTAGTTAACTATTTACCTGATTAGTCAGATAATTGGTAAATGAGATGTTCAGATAAACAGACAGTAGGAATATAGTTACCAACAAAGTTAGCGATTTGTTTAGATAGTCAGTAGGTTAGTTAATTAATGAATAGTTACACAGCTAGTTGGACAGGTAGTTTATTAGATAATTAGTTAGATAGGTGCTTGGTTATGTAATTATCTACTTTATTAGACAGTTAATTGACCAATTAGTTGTTGTATATCTAGATGAATCATTCATTGATTAGATAGCTGACTGATTAAGGGAAGTTTTTAAGTCATTAGATAATTGTTTAGACGGGTAATTGGTTTGTTATTTGTTTAATTACTTACTTTAATACATGATAATATGATGAATTGATTAGTTAGATAATAAACGAATGGGTAGTGAATGGGTCAGTTAATTTATTAAGGAACTAGTTGGTTGGTTAGACAGTTAATTGACTAGTTAGTTCGAAATATATCTGTTTGATAATGTAATTGTGTGGTTTTTACTATTTAAACAGACGTTTAGACAGCTAGTATTTAAGTCATTGGCAGTAAGGATAGTTAATTTATTATTTAATTGGTTAAGTAGGTAGCTAGTTGATTATATAAGTAAGCTAATTGGTCAGTCAATTAATTAGTGGATTCCTACCGTCACAGCTGAATAGTCAATGATTAGTTAGTTTGTTAGATAGCTAACTCGTTATTATTTACTTAGATAGCTAGTTAGTTATTTGATTAGAAAATTATTTTACATAGATGTTTAGATAACTAATAGACCTAGTTGCTTAGTTTTTAATATGGGTGTTTAATAGAGAGTTCATTAGTTATTTATGTTGTTGTTTAGTCAACTGACCGAAGACAGGTCTGAACCTTACAAGCGACACCAACAAGACACCACTTGTGAGGCGACTAGGTCAGGAGATAATGGGGTAGGGTGGCCAGTTCCTTTCCCCCTCCATTGCATATATCGCCAATTAGCTACATATTACATTAATCATAAGTTCAGATGCATACAAACAATTGTTCTTCCTCTGACACATATCGTAAAGTGAGATATACTGCCTGATAATATATGTACAGTTACCCTGAAAAAGAATGAGACGATTCTTGGTCGTCGGAAGTCAAAGTTCTACAGCGCGGTTCACTCGATATCGACGTAACGATACATTCCACGACAAATAGTACAAGAATTGTTACAAGGACCACAACAAGGACAAGGACCAGAATAAGGATCACGAAGAAGACTGTCATTTAAGGCCAGGATTTCACAACATAGCTCGAGTCACAAAATATCATTGTTTCACTGTACTGAATGGCAAATGCCTGCTAAGGGATCTACATTCTGGACTGCTGCTGTCACTGTCTTGTCTCGGTAGCTCATATAGTAGCGTGTCGGTTCCACTGTATAACAGAAACGTCTCGTGTCGATCCCGGGTAAAACTATATTTTATTGAGGTGTAATTAATTCGTTCAGAATTCCTCGACTGTCTAATTTGTCGAAAAATATGGAATAATTTATGCCCAATTTCTGTGTCTTACAAGTGGGCTGATCTTCGTCAAAAAAAATAAATTTTACTTGGAAGTTAAAAGTATTCTTCCTCAAACAAAAATCACAAGAAACAAAAAGAGACCTGTTAACTTCAAATCTTGTCCACATGCCATCAGCTTCTATTACAGCTCTAAGTCGATCCGGCATGGATGTCACGAGATTGTGGCATAAGTTCTGATCCCCGGCGAGATCTTCCCAGGTGTCAACAACTTGATCCCACAATTCGTCTCGATTTCGAGGGCGTCGGTGGGCATAGGTGGCTATCCTTCTCTTTTTCAATTCCGCCCATAAATTTTCGATGACATTCAAATCAGGTGACTTCGGAGGCCAATTAATGATTTCGATCTCGGGTCTCCTTTGAAACCATCTTTGAATGCTTGCAGCATAGTGCACGGGATGGTTATCCTGCTGGAACAGCAATGTTCCTTCGGGAAAACGTTCTTGGGCGGAGGGAAGGAATATATTTTCCAGAATGTGCTCGTAAGTTCCCGCATTAAACCGGTCATCGATGTGTTCTATAACGCCAGGTCCATCGTAAGACATCCACCCCAACACGATATGCTAAATCGACCCGATCTTTCACGTCGGTGCACATAGCGCTGGTCATGTCGGAGACCATCCTCACGATAGACACGGACAGGACCTTCGTAATCACTCGAGATGGTTGTTTCGTCGGAGAAAATTACATTTCTCCAATCGAAGTCCACTCGATTGGTAGCGATGGCAAGACGGTCGACAGCTTGTACTTCCCCCAATATTTCCATTTGCGCAGTCCTCCGGCTCCTAATACCGCGGTTCCTCAACCTGCTGATCACAGTCTGTGAAGAGCCGGGAAAGTTAGATGCTGCTCTTATTTCGTTAGCAGTCAGAAAAGGGTCCTGTCGAACTGTCTCGAATAAGATAGCATCCTCTTCCAATGAAGAAATCCGCGGACGCCCAGGAATAGGGCGATTTTCGACCTCCCCTAAATTTTGGTAACGATGAACCCACCTCGTGGCTGTACTTCCAGGAACACCGACCAAACGGCCAGCAGATCTAGCCCCATATCCAGCCTCAACTAGAGCTATAACTCGCTGTCTCATGTCACGTCGGTTAGCCATTACGATGAGAAATGAGGGATGACGATAATACTTTAGTGTAGACAATGATTATTTAACGTGATATAGAATTATTGAAATAATAGGCATCTTGCATAGTAAGAGTTAATAAATCAACCCTAAATTAAATATCTAAATAACAGGATATAACAGGAAGTCCAATTTTTGCGAAACTAATCAAATTAAATCTAATTACATTAAGTAAACAAACCCCAAGTTATGACACCACATTGCTACAGCTAAATTGTAGGTTATTAATATAAGCATTGAATAGGTCCGTGGTTGTGCGTTGGACGACAAAACCATCATCGAAAGTTCGAATCATGAGGAGGAATGTAACTTCTTTCTTTTTATAATGTAAATCAGACTTCTAACTGCAATCATTCATATTTCTTACTTTATTTATTAATATTTATAGCCAACATTGAATTTGTAAAGAAAAGACTTTAGAAATCTCATATGGAATTTGTGATCTGTTGTGACATAAACATAGATTATCTCTCGGAACTTTTCCGTAATAGTAAATTAAATTCACTCCTTGAAACTGGAAACCTTAGTCGCAGAGTCACTTTCCCACAGCATACAAGCTGAAGTAGCACAGCCATTGATAAAAGTTTTGTACACAGGATTAGACTGAATTCCTATTCGACAGAACCTATAATCAATGGCTTGTCTGAACATGATAAACAAATCCTAAGAGTTTCCAATGTCACTGAACAATTTCAAAATATTAATATAAAAACTAAGAAAGGATCGTAAATGCTATATCTAGTGATTATTTACATTTATGTCTACAAAATGAATCTTGGAAAAACATATATGATACTGGTACTACTGATATTAAGAGTAAATGTATTGAATTCTTCACTTATTTTCATAATCACTTCAGTGGATGTTCTCCACTCAATCTTGTGAAAAAATTCAAAAGTAAAAACATGTAGATAACGCAGGGACTTCAAAATCTCATATATTACAAAGAAGAATCTATATGTAATGAGTTGCAATGTAATGATCCTCATGTTCTTAAATACTGCAAGAAGTACAGTGTAATTTATCAAAAATTATGAAAGAGGGAAATAGAATATATTTGAATAGAAAAGTACAAAATTCAGATAATGCAATTAAACATATTCGGAATATTATTAAATTTAAACTTGTAGATATCCTAAGAAAGAAAATATGTTTTCATTAAAAGCAATGATTATAAAGTAGAGGATCCCAAATCTATTGCAAATTCTTTTAACGTATTATAGTATATAGTACAGAAATATTATTGACAACTTAAACATTCAAGATTTTGCATAAGATACTGCAATTGGTTACTTAACAGATGCATTTTATAATTAGTATTAATATATGTAATTAGTGAATAACTGCAACAGTGCTTTTTCATTCAATCATAACATGAATAAAACTGAATGCACATTAAATTAAACACTATTGCAAACACGTAGATAAAATAGTTAAAATTAAATGCAGGGGTGAGAATGAAATAATCCAAGGCCATACTTTTAACAAAAATTGTTTTGTGCGAGTGCATTTCTTACACATATGGGAAAGCTATTAATAAAATATTGTAATAATTACTCAACAAATAACATAGCCTAAGGACTTTAAACCTTTGTACAAGTTTGTCTATTGTTATATATATATATATTTCTTTGATTTCATTTTAATTGTTAGTTTTTAATGTATATGCATTTACATTGTATATGTGTGTATAAATGCATTCATTAGATTAACGTTTATAATGTTATAACTTGTAATTTTGTATTGCTTGCGATCATTAACACTTAATCTCAGGACTGTGCAAATCTCTATTTCAACGTTACTTAGCTATTTCAACGTTATTTAGACCAAAAAAACCGTTGTGTAGACTAAGAATCGAACTCGCACTCTTCTATACAACACGCAGAAGTCTTAAAAGTCTTACCGTCTGAGCTATTGAAACGACATGAAAGCTTTACTTTCTGTGCGGAGTGTCGATCTAGTCATGAAGGTCCATTGTCGATTTAACTACACGATTTATGTATATTTTTATCTTTTATTTACGTAATATTATCATATTTTTTGCAGTTTTTGAAGTGAATTTCGGAACGATGGTAGTAACAAACCAAATAGCCTGAATTTAAGTAACTCAATATTCGTTATCTTGTGTGTCAGTGCTCTGGTCTCCGATCATGCGCAGTGTTTTACATTTGAGACTTAGGAATATTCAATCGTCTCATCCTTTTCCAGGGAAACTGTACATATCAGCGAGAACCTCAATCAGAACTATAATTATTTACACAGTTTTTATTAATACTTTACTGTAGTTTGTCAATTATGTATGTAGTTTGTTAGGAAGTTACTTTTTATCTGTTTGCTTCGCTACTTGGTTCGCTAGTTCATTAGTTACTTCGCTACCTCTTTCAATATACTTATAATTAGTAAATTAGTTAGGAAGCAATTTGATTATTTTTTATAATTAGTTGAAAATATTTTTAATTGGCTGGTTTGTTAGTTTGTAAGCCACTTATTTTACTCACCGACTTACTTCAGTATGATCAGAGTTTTGTGCGAGTATGAGATTGCGTATTCTTCCTACATTAAATTCACATCTACCTCAATACACTTTTGTGTTAACTAACTAGAAATACAGTAAAAGTAACAAAGCATAACAATTTCAATACTTCATTCACTCACCATTTTCCTAAGGAATATTTTATTTTATTTCATTTCCAAATTAGGCTACAATTTTTCACTTAAGGAATCTGAATTCAATCGCGGTGGACACTTTACGTTTGTAGCAGATGAAGCAGTTGCGAAACAGATTTTCTTACGAATTTTTCGGTTTCCCCTGCCAACCTCGTTCCACTATCTATCCAAAACGGTCACATCATTTCATCCCACACGCGACGACACTGGTATTCGCTGCCTGCAGTCTGTAGGCTGACGGCTCCCACACCGTCTTGCACTTGGCCTGGTTTATGCCTCTGTCTTATGTCTGGAAGGCGTGCCCGGACATAACTTTACATTTTTATCTGCCTTCACTCAAACGAAAGCCTTGAGAGATGGCATCTCTCATTGGTACAGTCTGAACAGAAGAATGAGACGCAACAAAATAGGTGTTTCTTCATAGAATACAGAGTAAAAAAATTGTTTACTAGATGTAAAAGATATTTTTCTGATAGAGAGGTAATAGATAAATTTCATTATACAACATAGTTAAAAATAGTGCGATATATATAATACCGCTATATAGGATTGAAGATGATACATGTATGATTATGTTAATAAAGAATGTGATTACTTTATTAACATTTATGGAATACTGTTAAATCTAATGCATGGTTGATTTAATACAATGTTTAATTAAAGTAAACTAGCACTTAATGTTTTTTAAAACCAGTGTAATCGAATTTAATACACATAATAGTGCTCAATTTTCTTACAATATTTGATGAAATGGAACTGATGTCAAAGAATCATCTACCTGAGCTGCTACCTGAAAGCCAGATTTGCATAATACATTCCTTACTGGAAGTAAGTTAACAAAAAGCCACAATTTAAGTCACACAGTATTTGTAAAAAATTGCACAATATTGTAAAAATTGTAGAAAATTACTAAATTGTAAAACTATAAAAATTTGTAAAAATTGTAATTATAATATTGTAAAATTTTGACTTGTTCCACATCTTAAAACTTCATTGCTCATGTAAGATCTATGGAATAAAATAAATGAATGAAATGAATGAATGAATCATAGTTGGGTTCTGGCGTCTTGGCAGCTCATTTGAGTTGTGTGGATACAAAGGAAAATTTGTGAGAATATCGTGTATAATTCCTGGCGTAGCTCAGTCGGTAGAGCGTTCGCGCGCGAAGCGAAGGGTCCCGGTGTCGATACCCAGTCCCAGAAAAATTTTTCTTTTAAATTATTCAATAAATACGAAGTTTGTAGATTTGGAATTGGATGATCTCTTGAACTGTAAAACAGATGTAGAATATGTTACTCATAAACTGAGCTCTGCCTATTACGCATTAAGATTCTTATCTTCTATTGGCGATATAATCACCCTTAAAATATCACCTTTGCATGCTTTCACCCTATAAAAAATATGGATTAATATTCCGGAGTAACTAATCTGAAGCTAAACATTTTTGTTTTACTGAAAAAAGGATAATTACAAGACCGAATAAAAGAACATCACGTAAAAATATTTTTAAATATTTAGAAATCTTGACCTCGTCTTGTGAGAATATTCTTTTCCTGATTATGTTTAATTTTAAAATTCAATATTCAGTATATTACTAATCGGAACGTAAATAATTTTAATACAAGACAATAATCAAATTTCCATCTACCCTCTGTTAGTCTCATGAGTCAGTTGGATTTTCCCCGAGGTTTTCTCCAGCCGTAATCCGAATGTCAGGTAATCTATGGTGAATCCTCGGCCTCATCTCGCCAAATACCATCTGGCTATCACAATTCTATCAACGATAAATAACCCAGTAGTTGTTACAGCGTTTCTAAACAACCAAGTAAAAAAATAATAATGGATCTGAATATTGTAATATCCTTTTGCTTGATGCTCCCATTCATAACTAACGATGCACGTGCTGAGAAAATAGAAGTACACATCCGTAAGTTACGTGTAATTATTCTTTCAGTGAGAAAAGTAACTTAGTTACAGAACTCGACAAATATTATGTAGCATTGTTACGGAAATTGGTGCGACATGTTACTGTAACTTTCATAACAAGTTTGTTTCGTAACATAGCACGGTCTGGTGGCGGTCCAGTCCTTAAATACCTAGCTGGCAATAACGTAAGCCATTATCATGGACCACAAGGACTGGTCTTGGTTTTAACAACGATTGTTTAAAATTGCTCATTATGATGCGTAATTAGTTTTACGATCAATTTTATTCCTTTAGATTTGTACTATTACATTTTTACTACGTCATACTACTTTTGACCATTAAAACGATACGAAAGGACGTCTTTGAACCAATCATGGCTGTTTATCGCTAGAATTTTATCACTTCCCTAGCATTTATTTGTTTTCATCATTTCCCTAGCATTTGTTTATTTATTTTTATTACTTCCCTAGCATTTATTTCTTTGTTTGCCAACATTTAAAAATGAAAATTATTTACGGTACTATAAAACAGGCTTTGCGATCGCCATTTGTTTCCCGCATAGACAGTCAACTGAAAATGGCGGCTTCATGAAGCTTACATTAGTGAACTAGAATTTTAGTAAGTCAATTAATATTTTATTGTAGCCTATTAGAATACTTTATTTCTTCAGAGCTTTATATACTTTCTTCTAATTGTGTAATAGTCAATTAAATCCCACTCCAGTTTTGATTTTCTCTAGATGTCAAAACCTCTAGTGAAATTTGGAATTTTTTATTAATTATATTCCCTTCACTTTATCGTGTCATTTTGACTGACAATCTATATTCATTCTCTTCCTTCCTTCATAATGGTTTCTTTCTTTCTTTCTTTCTTTCTTTCTTTCTTTCTTTCTTTCTTTCTTTCTTTCGCACTTATATCCTTGACAAGGCTTGACCATTTTATACTTAAGTTAATTTCCTCTTTTGCGTATCAGTGTAATGTCGGGCTGCAACTCAAGACAATACAACACAATACAATAAAAGCGTACAAGTACCCATGCGTGATTAGGGATTCAAAACCATGATTACACCTCCGCCTAATGCCAAAGATGCATCTTCAGCTTTACATTCACCAAGGCCTTGCCAAAAGAAACACTTCTTGAAATGTCAACTCTGAACAAATTACGTATTGTCCCTCTGATGCCGCTTTTCTTCTGACATCACAGTGCTCAGAGATTACTAATTAAAACGCTACGAGGAAAAAGTACCAAGTTTAGCTCCCACATGGGACTGCTCTGCCGGTGTGGGTGCACCTCGTTATACTCTGGCAACACTAAACATGCTACCGTGTGTTTGTTCATTATTACTCCCGAGGCTTGACCCAATTACCTCAGAGTTCGAATCCCTGGGAGCGCGCTGGAGACAAACACCTAGTGAGCTCAGAACAACGGAACAAAATCAATTGAGTTTGTTTATGACTTGTTATTCCACCATAGCTAACTAGTCAGCCGTCGATGTCCCTCCAGGACCTGACATGATTACGTAGGTTCCTATATTACAGGGCGGTGACAAGGTGCAGCAGATACGGGTTGATTTCTTTACTAGTGAAAAAGTTGATTATAATTATACATCTTGATTACACAACTTTTAATACTATATCACTACGGAATATATACTATATTTCTTTCACGTGTTAAAATTAGATTACCTTGTTGACTAGTTTCAGCCTCTTGTAGGCTATCTTCAGAACTGGGTGGTTCTGGTTTTCGCGCCTTCTGATTGTGCTTCCTGTGGGGGTGTGTTTGTGTAGTGTAATGTGGAGTCAAAAAGTGTTTGTGTTATGAAATTAAGTTGTGTACTGTGGATATCATGAGTGTGTGTTTTTGTGGTCTGTATATTTCGTATTGTTCTTGTGTTTAGTTTTTGTTTTGTTTGTTTTTTTTTTCTTTTGGCTGAATATGTAGAATTTCCATGTCTGTATTTATTTTGTGATTGTAGAACTTCTACATAGGACAGACAGGCAAATCATTTGAAACACATTACAAAGAACATATCACAGCCATAACAAAATCACAAAATATCTAATTAAGAATGTAGTTTTGTGCCACGCTAACTGTAAGTGACAGAGAATCCTTTAGGCCTGCTTGTTATTGCTAAGTATTCAAACTGCTCACACACGAGTAGAGGTGAAACTAGAAAAGAAGTCAAATTAATAAAGGTGATAATAATAATATTTACTTACTTACTGACTTTTAAGGAACCCGGAGGTTCATTGGCGCGCTCATATAAGCCCGCCATTGGTCCCTATTATGAGCAAGATTAATCCACTCTCTGCCATCATATTCCATCTCCCTCAAATATATTTTAATATTATCTTCCCATCTACGTCTCGGCCTCCCCAAAGGTATTTTTCCCTCCGGCCTACCAACTAACACTCTATATGCATTTCTGGATTCGCCCATACGTGCTACATGCCCTGTCCATCTCAAACGTCTGGATTTAATGTTCCTAATTATGTCAGATGAAGATTATAGTGCGTGCAGTTCTGTGTTGTGTAACTTTCTCCATTATCCTGTAACTTCATCCCTCTTAGCCCAAATATTTTGCTAAGCACCTTATTCTCAAACACCCTTAACCTATGTTCCTCTATCAAAGTGAGAGTCCAAGTTTCACAACCATAAAGAACAACCGATAATATAACTGTTTTATAAATTCCAACTTTCAGATTTTTTGACACCAGACTGGGTGATAAAAGCTTCTCAACCGAATAATAACAGGGATTTCCCATATTTATTCTGTGTTTAATTTCCTCCTGAGTATCATTTATATTTCTTACTGATGATCCCAGGTATTTAAATTTTTCCACCTCTTCAAAAGATAAATTTCCAATTTTTATATTTACATTTCGTACAATGATAATAATAATAATGATGATAATAATAATAATAATAATAATAATAATAATAATAATAAGAGTAATAATAACAATAATATGCCTAATAACAATAACATGCCCAATAATATGTCTTCATATTTTTTCCGCATTAGGCCTACAGTGATTTAACGCCGTACCCAAAGGACACAGATCTACCGAGTGAGCTATTACGTCGGAAAGATGACAGACATATCGCGGGGAGATGGAAGGATTATAGATAAGAAGCGATGCTATAGTGATCATAAAATTGGGAAGGAGTTGGATCGTGGCCCTTTAAATTGGTAGGCCTCCTACCAGCATTCATCTGGTGAGACGGGAAACCACGGAAATTGCAAGACAGGATACAGGCCCCTGGGATCGGACCTCCATAGGAAAATGCGAAAAACTCAAAACAGGATACCCGGTCCCTGGGATCGGACCCCCATAGGAAAACGCGAAAAATTCGAAACGGGATATCCGGTCCCTGGGATCGGACTCCACGGGAAAACACGAAAGCTCAAAAACAAGATATCCGGTCCCTGGAACCGGACCCCACGGGAAAAGACGAAAAACTCAAACAGGAAACCTGGTCTCTGTAATGAGACCTCCACGAGAAAAAACGAAAACTGAGAACAGGATACCCGGCCCCTCGGATGGGACCCACGCGAGAAAACACGAAAAACTAAAACAAAATACCTAGCTCCTGGGATCGGTCCCTCATACGAAAAACTGAAAACAAGATACCAGCCCATGGGATTGCACCCCCACGGGAAAACACGAAAACTCAAAACACGATACCCGGCCCCTGGAATCGGACTGCACGGGAAAATACGACAAACTCAAAACAGGATACCCGGCCCCGGAATCGTACCCCAACGGGAAAATATGAAAAACTCCAAACAGGATACCCGGCCCCTGAGATCGAACTCTCATGGGAAAACACGAGAAAGCGGGCATCGAACCCACGTCCGAGCTCAACTTCGGACCGGCAGGCAAGTATCTCAACCGACTGAGCTACGCCGGTAGCTGTGAATTATAAAACATTTAGAAATAATTGGAAAAACAGAGCTTAGTAGGGCCATACATTTTTAATCCCTTTACTGTTCGAATCTAAAATTACGGAAGTAGAATCTACGTAGGCCTAATAAATGAAGGCGGAAAGAATACTCTGGAATCAAGATTAAGTTTTTAAGAAGACAGAGAAACACCAGAGGTAAAGCAAATAGTACCGAATTAAAGTAGACGATGGGCTATAACACAACGAATTTGAAATTATGTTTTAAAATTCTATAATCTTATAATATACGGTAACTCCAAATAATACCAACAAGTAAAAATACATACAAGATTGCACAGTCGTTGCATAAACAAGTTTTGGTTGCAATAAGAAGCAATACTTGATTCATAACTTATGAACGAGATTAATAACTACTATGCGTTTGCATCAGTATCCGGTAGTGTAATTCCGACAATTGTCTGGTTGAGCGTAACTTAAAGAGTTGCCTTGTCGGCGCTACTTGGGCGATTCATGTCCTGCGCTTGGGATTGGAGGGAAGCTAATTGCAGAGAGTTGATGTGTCCACTGTGATCCAGTTAGTCCATTACATAACGAGTTGTAGAACAAGGACGAGCATCTTGTGGAAAAACACCGCAACAACGCAATTACTACATACTCGGAATACTGTCGGGTCTTATAACAGGAATAAAAAACGTAGACAATAGACATTACACAGCAGGTGCTTTCTCGTCTGTGACAAACACAAATGTTTACAGGTTACTATATTATTAAACACGTGAAATAATACGAAAGAAAGCTGCAGTAATAAAATTCATACAACATCTTGAATACGGCTTTAAGTTCACTGGCAACAGTTCCTAAAATTAAAAGTGATGTATGTTTCTCACACACTACACGGTGAGTAGTTTTTGGTGATCTAACGGTTACCGTGACTGCCTTTGGTACACAGGCCCAAGGGCCAGTTCAAACGGTAGGGAATTTCTCGAAAAGGGCATTTATTCTAATCGATTTTATGCCGTCATCAGTGTATACACGGTTCAATTGTTTCCCGTATATAAGTTAACTTAAATTTCATTGTGCACGGGGAAAACAATCGAACTGTGTGTACACTGACGTTAAAAGATATCTGACCGCCATTTCCTCATCGTGTAAGCTAACTTTCTAACCACGGGAAAAGTCAGAACCAAAGATATAATAAATTTACAAACTTTGAAATAGTTCCGCTAGTTCTCAATAGGTGACCCTATTATTGGGAGAGGTAAAGAAGTATTTGGGAGAATGTTGATGTAGGTCAAATATAAATATTATTCTCATAATTGACACTGTCAGCGATTTCTCGCTAAATCTAATGTTTTTTCACAATCAATAGAGGGGGATGAAATTTTTAATTTTACAATGCGGTATATTTATGTAATATTGGCGACACTGACTGTTGCCTTCGCCATCTATTCATAGAAGTAATAACTAAAGAAGCGACACTTACGCGAACAAGTTATCGAACACTATCGATTAGTGGAGTCAGATATCTTTGGACATCATTGTACACTGCTTTCCGCACGAAATCGATTCAAATAAATGTCCGTTTCAAAAAATTACAATAACTTACGTTTGGCGGTGACCTGAAATATCTCATAGATCCACCTGAGTCATCATGTCCTCGTCAGAGATGAGTTCTTTTAGGGCTCTGCTTCCTCTCTTCATATCTGTGTCTAGAATCCACCATACCACGCTACCATATACAAATGTTTAGACAAATCATGAAGAACAACCACCATAGGGGACAATTGATTCAGTGTCATGCATACACAATTTGAAGCTACCGGCATAGCTCAGACGGTAGCGTGTTTGTCTATTGATCCGAAGCTGAGCTCGGGAGTGGTTTCGATGTCCGCTTCGGCTGATTACCTGGTTGCGTTTTTTTCGAGGTTTTCCCACCCAACCGTAAGGCGAAATTCAAGTAATCTCTGACGAATCCTCATCCTCGTCCTGCCAGATACTATCTATTTATTACAAATTCCATCTAGCTAACCCAGTAGGTGATACAGCGTCGTTAAATAACCAAGTAAAAAAACACAATCTGTGCCGTATGTTTCGGGACGAAGATGATAATGAATTATGCAGCGTGGTGTTGGAATGACGAGGGAGAAACGGGAGAACCCCGAAAAAACCTTCAAAACCTTGGATTTGTCCACTACAACACAACTTCATCGGGATTCGAGTCCGTGGTAGTCTTATACAAACGCTCAGGCCTAAACGGTCTAAGTGCAAAGATCCATACCGGACCCAACTCTTGTCAACTGAGCTACTGTGATGGCTGACCCAGTGACTTAAAATATGGCATATGAAATACACAATGTTGAGTAAACCATTTCTTAGCAGGATAATGTATGGTGATCATATAAACTGAGAAGGTCCAATATGAATTCTAAAACAATTTGGCCAACGAGACTATTGTCACCGAAAAGCAGGCTAGCAAAACACTACTTAAGATGTCAACATGTCTGCGCAAAGAACATAAACGATAATGTGAGATTCAGTCTTTCACAAAATGGTTCAAGCCAAGAACGAATGAAATATATTCATATCATGCTTGATGGAAAATGGAATTAACAAGATCTTCAGTGGCAATATTTCACCTGAACATAGAGAAATTTCCGAAAAAACCTAATGCTTCTCATGTACATAAAACATTTAAATATCTAAAAAGAATAAATCAAGAAGAAAATATAAATATCACTCTACTTGGAAGTCGAGATCGCAAATTTGAATTCTATCTAGACTCTAAAGAATACATATTTTTGTAACTGTGCGTACTAAGTTATCCTATGCGGAAGCTAGGCGTTGAGCTGATTCCTCGCTTCTTGATTGTTTGCCACTTTTCTGTTTGAAAATATGACTGGTTTAGGAGGAGTCCAGATCGAATTAGACCGAAGCTTTCAGAGTCTTAAACAGATACAATGCATGTTTATATACATGTACACATCCATATACATATAATGTATAAGTTCTCTATATACCGGGTGATTTAAGAACTACTCTATTTGTGATTAAAGATAACGTTATTTGGAATGAAGGATGTAAATAACAAATCCATTATATAGAATAGTTTCTGAAATAATTACAGTGGAAATGTTCTAATGTACGACTTCAATTATCGTGTATAGCAGCCTTTCCGTATCTGTACAATCTGCACACGTCATGGCCCTGGAGAGTTAATGTTTTCTAAAAAAGCCGCCTCCTTTTGATGATGGAATCTATAAAAATACAAGTTACGTCACTAAACTTAAAAATAGAAGTAGCTTTTCTGAATAGTGAACAAACCCGATTTAATCCTTCCACTATTAAATCTGCACTTCAGGTAATGAAGGAACAGCGCTGCAAAATATCCGAGACGCCACAGGAACAAACGGAAATAAGTCAATCGCATGAACAATTTTCATTTCGCTACAGATGGAGGACATTCTTGTAAACAAAGTTAAGCCTCAACTGTACGTTAAGTGTTGATGATGATAAGAACAAGTATTTTCTAAATAACAGTAGGTAAAAAAATATTTAATGATATTTTAATGCTGTTCTGATATTATTACCAGACAACGGATTTTCGGTCCCGAAACTGAACGCTAGGTTTACGTCAGTTTCAGGGATGTCATTGAATTAATTTTAATTATTGTAATTTTATTACTGCAATTATTGTAATGTTATTATTGTATATTATATAACAATGCATCCACACCTATGGAGTAACGGCTAGCGCGTCTGGTCGCGAAACCAGGTGGCCCGGGTTCGATCCCCAGTCGGGGCAAGTTACCTGGTTGAGGTTTTTTCCGGGGTTTTCCCTCAGCTCAATATAAGCAAATGCTAGGTAGCTTTCGGTGCTGGATCCTGACTCATTTCACTGGCATTATCACCTTCATCTCATTCAGAAGCTAAATAACCTAAGATGTTGATAAAGCGTCGTAAAATAACCTACTAAAAATATATATTACTGCCACCGGGTGTATACTCAACTATAGTTTACATACATACATACATACATACATACATACATACATACATACATACATACATTGCAATGCTCCCTCCGTAAGTCAAGAGGCGTGACGTCTAGTCGCTGTGAAGGGACCGAAAATCCTCTGTCTGATTAAGTGATAGCAAACCCATGTAATATAAATTACATCAAAATATCACTCTTTTTCAACTGTATCTCTTTAAAATATCATATTTAAATAAGGTTATTTACATTTTATGTTCTAAATAGCCATAATTATTTTTACCACATCCTATTTCATTGAAACCTTTTAAATCATCCGGTGTATGTAGATATATACTCGTACAAACATATTCATAAAATTTGGAAGACTGCAGGGGAGACAGAAGTAGGTAATTATTAAAATCTGGTTTTGGAGATAAAGTAGTTTTGTATATAGGTTTAATATTTTTTTTAAATTTTATTGGGTTATTTTACGACGCTGTATCAACATCTAGGTTATTTAGCGTCTGAATGAAATGAAGGTGACAATGCCGGTGAAATGAGTCCGGGGTCCAGCACCGAAAGTTACCCAGCATTTGCTCGTATTGGGTTGAGGGAAAACCCCGGAAAAAACCTCAACCAGGTAACTTGCCCCGATCGGGTTTCGAACCCGGGCCACCTGGTTTCGTGACCAGACGCTCTGACCGTTACTCCACAGGTGTGGATAAGTTTAATATTATATTTTATTCAATTGAAGACTTTTGTAAATCTAATGTGGTGCTCTTAGCTACATACACATTCACAAAGAACTTAGGAAGGAGAAAACAGTCAAAAGAGAAATGATATTTAGTTAGTTATTTTATAATGCTGTATCAACTACTGGGATATTATAGCGACGATAAAACTGGTGATAGCTGGATGGTATTTGGGGAGATGAGGCCCAGGATTCGTTTAGTAATATTCAGCTCACAGTTCGAATGTCCCTGTCGTCTAAGCTATGGTGGCAGAAAATTGTTGGCATACGTAGTATAAACATCACAGCTTCATCATAAACGTGAAAATATACATGCTGATGAAACCATTAAATTTGGCACTACAATTTTATCAAGGGACTCTGACACACATTCTACAGCGTATCTGTTTTCGGACCTGGGCTCCAAATCAGTGACCACTTAAGTCGATGCCCTCTACAATTTACAAAAGAAGGACAAATTTTCTTATGCATTCTGTGTACATACCTTATCGTTGTACAGCATCCTCAATGAAATTTGAGTTCTGTGACTCATTATGCGAAATAGAAACTACAATGGATCTGATGGGATCTCATTATGATCCCTAACATACGTGAAGTTACGACAACTCGTGTTATCTCCACAAGTAGGCCTATGTAGTGGTAAAATCCAGCTTGCTATTTGCAGTTAGCTCGCGACTGACACGTCCATGTTATAATTACATAATTCCTTCATTTCATGTCCTGAATTTCGACAAACTGAACTAAAACATTCGCACAAGTACAAGTACACGTACAGCTGGAAATGTGGGAGCTAATAAATTATATTGTTAGTGGAATCCTCCGCAATTTCTGTCAAAGCATTAAATACAAAGTCTAAAGCTCTTGCAAAAAATGCGTTCTAATTGGGTGCATATCTCTACGAAACATGTATTACGTAATTATACGCTCATTAAATTGTTAGCTTACAGTCCCGAAGCATTTTCAGCTCATGTTATAAAGCAAAACGGTTTTATGTCTCCTCCATTATCTTCCCTTTGCTGTTTCTAACTTCCTTATTTCATATCACACTCATATTCCTAAACCTAAACATGAAATTATTTATGGAATTTGTGTGTTAGTCGTTACAAAAGGAATTCAGATATACCATTTAATCTATTTGGGAAAACATAAAATAAAAATTCTTTAATAACATATCAGGATAGACACAAAAGATATTTTAGTTTCGATGTGATTTTAAAACACAGGAGCTTTTATAGTTGTTTTTACGAATCAAATAAGTCAGAGGACTATTTAGCAAAGAATGGATAAATAAATGTCGCTTACTATGGCAATGAGCTAAATGTGTGTTATTGTTTAGATGTTACGGTATCAAATGTTTGAAGAAAGTGAATGTGTTAACATGCAACAATGCAACACACTCATGGTGTGGTCTCGAAACCAAGGTTTCTATCACCATCGTTACGACAGCATGTTCCGAGTCTCAGAGATAACTTTCATTAAAGATGCCTATATTATACCTGAAATTCCATCCCTACCGCACGCACCGTGTTCAGGCATTACACAATGTGGATAATCAAAAACGGGTAACATTTGCTTTTTATATCCACAGCTGCAATAATGGTGTGGTGTTTCAGCAGGATGACAAGTAACTCACTGGGCAAAAGAGTTCTTGTTAATATTTGAAATCAATAAGCCAATTACATGACCTTCAAAGTCTCCATACCTGAAGTCAAATGATTTCTTTCTTTCGGGTTTTGTGAATAATTTTGTTTATGCAAATTGGTCCAAGGATATTAATGTCAAAGCAAATACTATTTTATCAGATTTTTGAAAAAATATCTTTAAGATGTTAAGTCACAGATGGGCGGAATTAGTCCCATGATATGTATTATGTTGTGTACATAATAGTGGGCACGTAAAGGTCTAATGTGGGCAAAACCGACATCCTGCTGGAATGTATTTACAGAATAATTAAAAATAAACAGCAACAGTTCTAATGTCACAGGTTTTTATTTGATGTCTTCTCAAACGAATCATCCTGTATTTTAAAAATGTTTCCATATATTTCATTTGAAACACGTTCTGCAATATGCAATAGGGCAAACCACCAAATACGATAGTATGGTCCAAAGAGCTACGGTAATAAGGGCCACTTGGAACAACTAAGCCTATCGTCAGTCTCATGACATTCCCATACCATAATATTGTTATTTATATTATGTAAATTGTAGTGTAGAAGTATTATAGGTTATCCGTTCCTTTATTTCATCATTTCGAACTTTATTACATACGAACTAGTAATAATAATAATAATAATAATAATAATAATAATAATAATAATAATAATAATAATAATAATAATTATTATTATTATTATTATTATTATTATTATTATAGACCACCTCTGTGGTGTAGGGGTCAGCATGCTGGTATCTTACGCAGAGAGCTCGGGTTCGATTCCCGGTCGGCTTCATTCATCACCGTAATCATATTCATAACAAATCAGTAATACATATACAGTCGCCATCTAGTTCACAACAATAGAATCAGTCTCAACAATAGCACACAGGTCTTCGGATTTCACCCAAAAGATTAACTCGCGATATGAGCAAAGATGTTAAAGCGAGTATAAATAACATTGGAAAAAATAATAATAACAATAACAATAATAGCTTTATACAGAATTTATTGTGGTTATCACCGTTTCTCTGTTCTCAATTTCCATTTAATTCTATCTAAACACATGTCCTCCTCCCTAGCTTTCATTGCATCTTCCACCTCATCTGTCATCCTTTTTTTCTTGCATCGAATGGTACCCATTTAGAATGTTTCTAGGCTATCTATCGTCATTCATAATCTTGGTGTTTCGGAACCCATTTAGAATGTTTCTAGGCTATCTACCGTCATTCATAGTCTTGGTGTTTCGGAACCATCTAGGGATCTGCATTTCCATTCTTCCAATAAATGTATTTTCAAAACTAGGTCTCCTTCTGATTTCTTCATTTCATATTTTCTTTGATCTAGATATTCTAAAGGTCGATTTCTAAAACACGGACGAAATAGTGGTTCCAAACCTCGGCTTTTAAACCGCGATCGAGGTCTGAATCCTTACGCGATTTCTAAAATGAAGTCGAGGCGCGGCTTGAGAAGAAACCGAGGTTCGTGGGTTTTATATATGGCAACGCAGCTTAGAATCGATTTTTATTCCTGTAAACCAGGTATGTCGAACAGCGCTCTCAAACTGTGAAACGATTAATACTGTTTCCTACTGTAGCTGAGCTGAAACGACAGTCAGCTCGCTGTAGCAGTGTTCTGTACGCAGTGTGTTTATTAACTCTGGCGGCTGGTATGGATATGGAACGACGATTCAATAGTAAGTGGACAGATAAATATTTATTGATCTTAATGGACGGAAGGGCACATTGCTTAATATGTAGAAAAGAACTTGGATACATTAACCATCATAATATTAAAAGCCATTTTAATTCTACACGTCATGCTGAAGCTTATGGACCAGAAAAGTTACCCGGTTTCACTCGTGAAAAGGATGTAGAAGAATTAAAATCAAGATTGAGTTCAGAAAACCTTCCTTCATCATCGGGTGTTAGTAGAATAAGCTTAGTTTGTGCTAGCTACAAAATTTGTGAAACTATTGCAACGGCTTCAAAGCTATTTACTGACGGAGAATTTGTGAAAGACTGTCTCATAGCTGTTGCAAAAGGGATATGTCCGGAATACGTTAATGATTTTAAATCTATATGTTTGTCTCGTAATATTGTTGCAGACCGCGTATCAGAAATGGGGGATAACTTGGAGGAGTTTTCGCACTCGTCGTACGCTAAACGTTAATGCTATGTTGACGTCAGTAATGGTCGTATTTGGTGATGTATGTTAACGTTCGTAAAACTTCGGAAAGAATAATTATACGATATTACCCACTCCTTTAACATCTATCATGTGGTAGGTCCTATCATAATCAATCGCGCTGTAATTTGTTTAATTGAGATGAAATGGCTGCTCTTAAATTGTGTATTTCTTTGAAGTAACAGGAAGTATTTTTGCAGCACTATATTAAAATCGTGTTCTGACATTCTCAGCAAGTTTTTGAATCCAAATTGATACTGTATTCAACTTTAAGCTCGTTTAGAATGTATCATGCATAGTGTCTTTTACTGAGATATTGCTGCATCCACATTCTCATTTTCTTCCCTTTCAAAGCCTTGTAACAAGCAATAGAGGCAATTACAAAAGTCAGATCATCATCTGAGTTCATAGTCCAAGGTTTGAAAATAAAACACTATCTATATTAAAATCTCATAGACTGTTTATAGTAGACTACGCAAAGAAAGCCAATTTTAACATGTTCAACAGTGTGGACAAAGTGTTAAATGAAATTAGCATTAACATGTTCAATCAACATGTTGGGATGTTAACGGTAAACAATTTAACATTTAACATGTTGTTGTTAAATGTTTAATAGTGGAGACGCGCAATTAGAGAATACACATTGTTAAGACAGCAACCAAGCAGCACGATGTTGTGTGCAAGGGGTAATTAAATTTATAAACTAAGTTGAGTGGTTGGCGCAGTATATAACATTAAATTTAATACATTTTCAGTAATCCGGGACTTTCACTAATCCGGCTTCCCTCTGTGCAAGGAATGGCCGAATTAGCAAAAGTAGCCTAATATTTAATTCACTAATTGCGTACTTTTCCTTCAATAATAATAATAGTAATAATAATAATAATAATAATAATAATAATAATAATAATAATAATAAATATAACAAAATAATAATAACATAATAACTATAACAAAATATTAATAATAATAATAATAATAATAAATAAAAGCAAACTAGGTTTTAAGGATTCACTATATTTCTAATGTTGTAGGCTCTACGCTATTTCTTACGTTGCCATGTATATGTTTTGGAGAACATATAATCTAATTATTATGTTGGTCTCAAGTACCAAGTAAGTGATAAATAACTGATGTGCTCTTATCTAATATAGCTGACTAACTTGATTCCTATTTTAACGAACTTGTTCACGGATATCATTACATGCAGCAGACTTGAATATTACCTTCTCACTCTTTTGTACAAGATGCTATTATGAACGTTATCGTAGTGACATCTGTTACCAAGAGTTGAAAGAAGAATCATATCGCGCCCGCGTATATAGAATGTTACTTTTACTTACACTTAATCACAAAAAGCACTTCTTTTCATGCCTAGGGCTTTTCTTTTTCATCTGATGGAATTCATATTTAGTATTCCTTCCCCCTGGAACTTCATTTTTTTCTGTCGAGATTTAGAGGCAAGTAGATCAGTAAGGCCAACTATTTAGCACAGGGCTGGGCATCGAGAGCGGATCTAGACTCTAAACGAGGACGCTTAATATTCATCAGTCACTGAATCAACGCTGCGCAATAGTGCTGCTTATGATTAGGTCTTTCTCCGGAGCGGTTGTTTGTGCGCTTTCAATCGGAGACCTCCGGTTACCTCCGATTGATGCCGCGCAGGTTGTATATGTGCTGGGTGCAGACATACATTTTCCGCTGAGCATTCCTTTAAACGGATCAGGTAGTGATTGGAGTCCGCTGACGTCCCGCATATCTTTTAAAATAAGCGTGTAATTTTTTGTTGTTCATTTTCTCTTTTTCATTTACCTCTCTCTCTCTCTCTTTCTTCGGCTCTTCTTTTTTTCTTGTTTTGCTTGACGTACTATGTTAGCTGACAGATTTTTTTTTTTTTTTTTTTTTTTGAAATTCATAATATATGTGGAAAGGCGTATTAGTTTTGTGTCATTGATCAAATTAATAACATTAAAATTAACTGAAAACTAACGCAGAAGTAAAGATTTTCAGTAGCTAATGTAAACATTTATAATTTTCCTGTAAACACTCGTTTATTCACAAACAGTTTTTGTCAATTACTATTCTAATCGGTTTAGTTTAACGTAAAATATATTAAGGGAGTTTCAAAATGGAACAAAAGAAACTTGTGGTATCAATGGATTAAAGTTTACTGTCCAAAATAATTTATTAAGATTCTTCACCAGATAGGATTGTGATCATTGTGTTAAAGGGTGGCAGTTTGAACTGTCTCTTCTAAAACGCGTCACTCTTCCTCTGTAAAAAAAAATATAAGCGGATATCAACTTAAGGATAATTGTAATTATATTATTACTACACGTTTATTTAGTTTCAGAATGAAACTCAATATTTTAATCTAATAACTCAAGTTGCCTTTTAAATATTCCATATAAGTTATGTATGATTTTTATTGCCTCGAAAGTTACGTTTTATAGAAATTTCAAGACTTTTTTTTCTAGACTGTGGACCTTTGGAACAATATCACTAAAGCAGTTTTAAAAAATCGTATCAAATGTTTTGCGTAATTTAAAACTACGAAAACGATGATATCAGTAATTAACCGTCAATGTGTATCTGAATTGTAATAATTTATTTTTAACAGCAAGTACGAGTCCTATAACCGCGACCCTTAATGTTAGCCTAAACACTTACATACCTACATTTTACAATTTAGAACTACTCAGAGAATCTATCTAACCTGTTCCACGCCATAGAGATTTTCAAATACGGACCTGTTAGCGTCTTAGGAGCGTTTGGCTTTTCTGGCAACACAATCACCAACTCATATTTCCTTTCAACTAAGCGGCTCATCACTGAAGTTTGGAGTTTCATCTCGTAACAATATGCTCGGATCTATCTTAGAGTATCCTTTTTTGCTGAAATTCTTTTGCTTTTCAGTTTTTCATTCGCAATGTTACTCTGTTTGCACACAAAACCACGAAATTATTTATTAGAACTTTTATATGTAAATCAAAGTAAACACGCTTGTTAAAAGAGTTCAAAAGTGTTTTGAAAGTTAAATTTAGCCTACTTACTTACTTTCTTCAAGTTCGTGATTGTGCGATCGCTTCAAATGGTCTAACAAATTCGACGTACCACCACCCTTAGAGTAAATTCGCCCACAAAGTTCACAGAGTGCGACTTTATTATTATCTTTAACTAAATTAAAGAATTTCCATGCGACGGATATACGATTTGATGCCATTTTATTCCACTCACAACTACCCTCAGTCCGTACGCGCCGGTCGTCCTTGAGCTCTACGTGTTCCAACTTGGCTTCGCACCGAACCACCGCATCCCTCCGTATGTCCCCTGTTCCACCTACGATAGTACCGGAGATCACCGGTGGAGAGCTTTATTCGTAATCTCCGATTCCTCCGCGGTAGTAGTCTCTCCGACGAGCAGCACTACTGCGCGGTGTTGAGCGGGGAAGAAAGGGGATGAAGAGAAATCATATGGCTCCTCGTGAAAGAGTAGAATCCGCTCTTGCTGCCCAGGCCTGATTTAGCATTTCGGTGGCATCATCATTTTATTCCATATAAATGAAATGGTGTCAGATGTGGAGAATCGATCTTTATATTTAGTTAAAATGTGAATAGTTTCGGCCTATTGTATGTAGTGTGTAGTAGACAGAAATCTCAGGATTCTTTTTTCAAATTCGGGGTACACGATTTACTGTAAATGAATACTAACTCCAAGAAGAAGACAAGTCGCCTTACAGGTGCGGCAACTTCTCCTACTCTATTGCACTGTGGGAATTGGAACGTTGTCTTGCAGGCGTTCCTGCAGTTACTCTGTTTTCTTGATGTAGACTGCAGAGATTAAGAGATGGTTTCATTCTATTTTAATTTCTAATTTCCACGAAACTATTGTCATGCTAAAAACCAATTTCTAGAAGTTGTTACAAAAAGGTATGTTTTCATCACTATGATATCGAAAATATGATTTTTAGAGTGCAGTTCCTATTTCGCCTGTGTACAACTGTACAACAACGCTCCTATACGTTTAATTCATTTATAGTACTTTGTCCAAGGGTAGGCATTTCACTCCAAACCCAGCATTCTCCAGTCTTCCCTATTTTCCCCTTTCGTCTTTGTCACCGCATGCGATCCCGCGTTGTACAACAACGCTCCTATACGTTTAATTCATTTATAGTACTTTGTCCAAGGGTAGGCATTTCACTCCAAACCCAGCATTCTCCAGTCTTCCCTATTTTCCCCTTTCGTCTTTGTCACCGCATGCGATCCTTAAATCTTGATGTTGGCTACCATCTAATATTATCTTCTTCCGCATACAACTTCATTCCCGTTCACCCTTCCTTCCAACGCATCCTTTAGTAGGCAGTTTCTTCTTAGCCAGTAGCTCAACCAAGATTTTCCCTTTCCTGATCAATTTTAGAATTATTCTTTCTTGACCATCTCTTTCTATCACAGCTTCATTTCTTTGTCTGTCCATCTCACTTGCTCCATTATTGTCCATATTCACATTCCAAATGCTTCCAGTCGTTTTTATTCACTTCGTCGTAATGTTCATGTTCCTGTCCCATACAACGCCACACTTCACCTGTCTCTTCCTTAGCTCCTTTTCCAGATGAACGCAAAAAAATGCTCGTTTTTCTATTGAAAACTTGCTTGCTTCTATATTATTGAACGAATATTGTTAATATCCAGTTATCTAAAATAGTCCTCCGCGTGGCTAACGGGAAAGACAGGCTACGGCGCGACGTCACATTCTTAGTTGTAACATGTCAAACATTGAACAAGTTTATGTATAAATAGACGTTTAACATGATTTTAATATAGCAATTCCTTTGTTTTTTGTTTGTTTTGTTTTGTTTGTTTGTTTGTTTTTTTTTTTAACTTTGACCATGTATTTATATTATGCGATTATCAAGATGGCCATGACTAGATCGTGATATTCGTGTGACTCCGATTCGTGCCGAAGCCTGTCTTTCTCGTTATCCATGGTCCTCCGTATATGACGCCACAGAACGAACAGAAACGTTATATCCCACAGTGCGCCTGTCGTACACGCCGAAGTCCAAAGTAGTTTGTCGTGTGTTGCATCCGAGTAGTTCACCTCAGTCTCTTGTAAGCTACTGAAGGGATTACTCATTCGTATGTAGTATAGTGCAAGCTATTGTATTTTTTCTAATTGTTTGATAATGGTGTTTGCCATATTGCAACGAGTTTCTGTAGCTTTAAGTTGTGTAAAATTGTGGAAGAAAATTTTCGACAAGGCATTTCAAACATTTCATAAGAGAATATCCGAGTATTTCAGAACAATTTTCGGAGATGTCAAAAACGTAACGTAGCAGAAGAACACTTTGTACATCTCTTGTAATATAGATAAGACGTGCTTGTATGCATTTTTAAGTTTTTCATGAATATTTGTCCTGCTAAACAGGTTTCAGAAACTATAGTTACTATTTTTGAAATGACAGCCGATTTTGCTTAGCTGTGCGATGCGTAAAACAGGAAAGTGTCGCTGACCTTGCATTGCTGTGTGAGTAAAGAGTCATAAAATATGAGGAACTCTGTACGAGTAATTCAATTCAGAGTTAATATGCCTGAATATCCTTCATATCCTTTGAAAATAATGCATTCGTTGAAAGAAATACACAAAGCTAATTTTCTTCACATCGACTGTAGCGATACCAATGTCAAAAGAAGTGGCTATACGTTCGTACAGTGCAGTTTCAAAGCCTTTGTATCAGAGTAGTGGTATTTCTTATTTAACGATGCTTTCAATTCTAGATATTATTATTAGCATCAAAATTCAACGTGGGGGGAAATAATAAAAAAAAATTGCATGGAGCCCT
The DNA here is from genome assembly GCF_040183065.1 of Periplaneta americana. Classification (NCBI taxonomy): domain Eukaryota; kingdom Metazoa; phylum Arthropoda; class Insecta; order Blattodea; family Blattidae; genus Periplaneta; species Periplaneta americana. The sequence goes on from NC_091119.1 coordinate 83,325,292, forward strand.
ATTAGGGGCAGGATTTTTTCTTAACATATCGTAAATCTACCTCCCACCTTCCAAAGCAAGCCATGCTAATTAAGTTTTTACCTTTAAAATACATGGAGCTTGTCAGGGTTTGAACCCGCGAAACTAGGACTCAACGGCGATCATGGCAATCGTGAGACACCACTGGCGTCAGAAAAGTAATAAATCGCTCTTTACGTCCAATTGCAGTATTCTTGAGACATGAAAGTTGTAATTTAAATATTAAATTGTTCATAGAAAAGGCGGAGACTTCATTCTGCTGTAAAAATAAATTTTGGCTACATACTCGTAATTATGTGCCCAGTTGAAAATATTAATCGAATCTCTTATTAAAGATGTTCAATATAAACTCACGCGCTGAGAGCATCATCGTCATCATGTAGCTTCCAAGAAGTTCGGCCATAGATTGGCTCGTTCCGGTTTCGTATTAGGCCGGGTGCACACAGAATCAAACATGGCGCTGCTCTTTGCGATGTGACGTTTTGCTTTAGTGTCTCACAACGCCTGGAGACAGCTTAACACTGCTCGCGACAACGGATCTCCTGGTTGTGTGGGTTTGGACAACTGCACTAGCCTAGTAAATGGCGTCATTGAGTGAGGACCGTCTATATCAGAAATTCTATTGTATTTGGTTATTATTTCCTAAGGACACCTAATACGCCTAAAAATATATAAGTGCAATTGAAAGCGTCTTAAAATTAAATACTATTAATGTAGTGCACAAACATCATTTTGTATGTTTATGACTACTTCACGAGCCACATTAATGAAAAATATATTAAATTAATAATGAATGATAACATAGAACAGAGAAATAGACCTATTCCAAATTATTATTAGTTATTAGTAGGGAACGGAATTTGGAGCAGTAAAGGCTAGTATTTGCATCTACACAGTCATTTGTTTACAATCATTTATACCAAGTCCTCCCCTCCATGCCATACTCGGAGCTCTCTGCACGTCAACAACAGGTGAACGGGACAGTTGTCGCATAAGAACGTCAACGTGCAGGTTTGCAGTTCAGAGTAGTGGGTGCAGGTACAATGCCGAAAGTGAAACCAACTAACAATACAAAATTGAAAGACTATATTTTGGAGTATGGAGAAACTGTTTTCATTATTGCGAATGAACAACTATTCTGCCGGCCTTGTAATAGTTACGTGTCATGTGATAGGACTTTCAATGTTAAGCGTCATGTGAACACAAAAAAAAATAAAGAAGCTTGTGCGAGAATAGAAGAAAGGTTACAGCAAGGTTCCAGTGCCCTAATGCACTCATTTTATGAAGAAATGTGTGATGCATTTATTAGTGCGAACATTCCACTCAGCGAATTAAAAAATAATTATTCAATTAGAAAAATCAAGAGTAGAACTAGATGAGCAAATAAATATTATGAGGACTATTGTAAATAAACTGAGTGCAGTAGAAGATGAAGTAGGAAAACGTGTTGATGAGAAAATGAACAGAGCTTTGATTAAAAATGTTGGGTACAGTATTCTTAGTCGGATTTCAGATGTACTAACAAAGGCGTATCCCAATGATGTCATTCAACATGTGAATTTAATTGACGTATCTTGTTTCAAGTACTCTCCAATTGTTTCTGGAGATGTAGAGTGGAGTTTTTCCATGTTAAAAAATTTCCTTCCTTGCAACAAAGCAAAGTTGTCTTTTGAAAATTTGAAACTGATATTTACAATTTATTATAACAAGGCACAGCAGGAATAATTGTTTCATCACCAAAACATAGCATTAATTGAAAATGCCATGTCGTTCGTTTCTACATTTTGTTCAACATTTAATATTACTGTATTAGACTATGTTGTAAATGTTGTAGTATATTGTATATATTGTAAATACTGTAGTATACTGTACTTTATATACATATTGTCATATTTCATGATACTGTAAATAAGAGTATTAATTTAACACACTCCTGACAGAAAAACACACATGTTCAGAGGCGAGTTCCGTACAGAAGACAATTGTCTATCAACCATCAACATTTCCACTGACACGCGAGGATGCAGAGATTGATATTTAATTATGTATATTTGTAATGTTGTTCATTAGTGGCTTATGAGTTGCCAAGAAAAACACATGTAGTTCAAAATGAAATGCAGATTATGTATGTGGGCCACTATATGACATTAAACTATTCCATATACGTTTACAGCACGTTGCGTGTAAGTTTGTATGAAGTTGCTGTACTCGTCCATGCTCTGTTACGCAGCTCGCTTGACAGTCACTGAGCTACAAATATCTATACTACGTTTCACCATTCTTTATAATACTCCAAATCCCGTTCCCTAGTTATTAGGGTATTATTCATCTGGTGCTTTCATCTCATTTGAAATTTCTCGCATATTTTTAGAAACCACATTATGTCGTGATATTGTTTCAAAGTGGGATAGTACAGAATGTATCTTTCCTGTACTAAAACAACTAATTTATCCGCATCGAACTTCGCATCACACAACAATAATATCTATAGGTAGTGGAAGCGTGCAATCATGGACATAGCTACTCACGCATGCGCAGTACGCTGCAGGCATCAGACCGTCTGCTCGCGACCAAGTTCAAGCAGTCGTCCAATGCTGTCACCCCGTGCCTCCTCATGTCTGCTCGCGACCGTCTTGTCGCGTCTGATTCTGTATGCACCCTATCATAAGAAATAAATGGGATACATACCATCAGACAAAATATTGCGTCGTGCCGCGTTTGATTCTGTGTGCACCCGGCCTTACAGTTCAAGAAGTCTCTTCAGTGATCTTCCAGGATTTCTTGTACCAGCCGTTGTGTAATATTTTAGTAATCTAGGATATCTGTTGCGGAAATCCTTTTGACATGTATCCACTTTGACTTGCAATTTAAAATTTGCTCAAAAGCTGATATCATTCTCAATCCTTACAAAATTTCTTTATTAGTTTTGTAGTCGTTACATTTGTAATCTGCTGTTCTTAAATAGTTCATTTCTGCCGCAGTTATATTTTTTATCTTCTGCCTTTTCACAACCGTATAGTAAATTCGGAGGAGCCAGTATGTTATACCATCTTATCAGGGTTTTAGATAAATTTTGTTTTGATATGTGCTGTGGACATGTTTGTAATTTGATAAAAAATAAATTTCAATCTTAACCACTCAGAATATAACTTGCGACGGAATTATAATTATTATGACGATACTTTACACATTTAGATATCAATGTATACTGATAACCTGACGTTACTCTGGGTCACACAGTTTTCCGGAGGAAACATAATAGAATAATTCACATTTGAATGCCTTTTCACATCAACATCCATTACAGGCAGGCAGTACTTTAAACTCTCTTAGATAGAGTAAAGAAATTTGTGAGAAGAAAAATTCATACAACAATATTCTCATCAACTTGAATAGTTCTTTATGTTCAAATTGTAATTAATCACATGAAAAGAGAGTTACTATCAAAATTATTTTAGTACCGCCAAGAAAATCAGGAATGTTAAACAAATATCAAAGATGGCATAGGACTTCGAATTCAGGAAAAAATCAGCCTTCTTATGAATGCGGGTCAAATCGATCGTAAGGGGTCGTTCACATGGTATGGGAATTTCTCGAAACGGGCATTTATTCCAAATGATTTCTTGAGGACAGCAGTGTACCACCGGTTCGATCTTTTCCTGTGCATAATTAAATTTTGGTTACATACGGGAAAGAATCGAACCGTGTGTACACTGATGTCGGCAAGAAATGAATTCGATTAAATGCCCGTTTCGAGAATTTCCCGTACCATGTGGACGGGCCATAACACAGAATCAGGTAAGAGAAAATTCTTGCGACTATTAATATTAGTCAGCAATGGCGTAACAATATCAGTAAAAATACAGTATAGTATAATTATTCTATGGACCCCATTGTCTTAGCCATAGAAATTCAAACCAATAAAACTGAATAATTACAGAAGCCATTTAAGATACTGTCTGGTTCAAAACCATCAATAGAGATATTGATCTGAATCAAGCAAAGGAAAATGTTATGAATTTTGTGAAAATTAGGCATAGGTAATATGAAGAAATAATTTTTTAAAATTTGGGTGGATGAGAATTTATCCCATCTTCAAAAAGAAATATCACAAGGTAGGAAATATCAGTTGAAATTTCAGAACGAGTATGTTTGCGTAAACTAAATGAAACCTGAAACGTCATCATCAATCATGATTTGAAACTTCCCCCTCCATATCTAAATCGGTGTGTTTTTTGTTCAAAGCAAAGTTAATTTAAATAGATAGTTGTTGTAGGGACTGACCAATTCTGAATTGAAAGCCCCGTATAGTTGATAAAAAAAAATCTAAGACTTCTTGCGCACCGGGTGTGTTTGTGTAGCATATTTTTATGTCTAAAACATATTTTGGTAAATTTTAGTTCATTTCACGCAGTAAAATATCTTTTCAGGAAAGGCTCTGTAGATTACTTTAACAGGCCTAACTTTTTGCTAAATATCTCTGCTGTAGACCTATAAAAAGCCACGTTGCTGAATCAAAGTTTATCGAAACACTGGAAAGGCAAATTCGCTATCTGCTCTTATTAGATGGACAGCCACTGATATTTAATTCTAATTTTGTTTACCGACACTAAGCATTATCAAATTTCGATAATTTGTAAGTACCGATCAGTATAATAGACAATATCTTAATTAAACAATAGAGGCATCTAAAATGAAAAAACAATGAAGTATAAAGCGCTACATTTCCTCTTTCTTTCCCGAAAATCGAACTTGTGGCCAAATTCCCAATGACAGATTCACAGTGATGAACATATTCACATGACTGGCATAAGTAACATATATGGGGAAGGGGGCTTTGTAAATCACATAATGTTATGAATTATAGAACGTACTTGGCTCAGACTTTGGTTTCCAATACCAAAACCAACAGACATCCATCCTGTCAACGACAGTAAATTATTCGTTACTGTATCATGGTACTGACATACAATGCTAAATTCGTTGTCAAATAAATCACTATAATTTGCATGTGCTTATAATGAATTGAATACAGAATAAAGTTATATGGAATTTGTTCTTGTTTTTACTGAGGTGTATAAGATACCAATTATCTGCTATGGTATAATTACATATTTTATTACATCCTTTTAATGTCCGTTTTCCATTACATCTGTAATTTAGTATTACAAGTAGAATTCTGCAATAACCCAACCAATGCATGCGGTTTCTCATTTCAGTTCCGCAGTATGTAATCGAAAAGTAGCACAATTTCTAACTCCTGAAGAATGCCCATACTTTTTCCTCTTTAATCTTGTATAAACTGGTACATATTGTTCTTTTCTTAAGAATTACATTTCAATTTCTCTTTGTATTTTTCTTTCACTTATACCAATTCCCCAAACTCACTGCCGTATGTCACCATCCATCTCTATAAGTAGTGGTTAGCGCATCTGTCTACGGAGTTAGAGAGTCAGATTTATATTTCAGTTGGGAAAAGTTTACTTAAGATAGCTCACTTACCGGAATGGATGTGGCGCAACCGTTCAGTTTAGATACGTATAACCTCGCTACTTTTCCAAATTTTCAGTCAACGGTCATTTAACATCCTATAGTGGATTTTTGCTACAATTTATTTACTTCTGTTACTGCTGTTACTGGAGACGTCCACTGCGGGGGTCGTCTTTCACACTCTCTCGACCATGTACGACATAAATAGTGCTGCCCATTTTTTCACAGTCGAAAACGCTGGAACGGATGCACACAGTGTAACATCCATGTCTATTTTAATTGAATCTGAAAATGCAATAAGGTGGCATGTGACAAACAAAACTTATTTTACAAGAGAAATAAAAACTTTATAATTCCTGCAAATCATGTTCTGTACATATAAAAATTACGTTACATGTGTTAATCTATATATTTTGATTTTACAAAGTCTGAAATCTGTAAATTCTTGGACTAGGGAATAAAAATAGATAATGATTTACATGTCATCTTTTTTGAAATTATGGACTGCCTGAGGATCTGTTAGATAACTTTCTCGTCACGAATTATAACTCAGTACCATTTCTCTATTAAATTGTATACATTACTATAAAATACAGTTACGTTTGTGATTTACATGATTTTCTTACTATGTTATTAGTGTTTTATTCTTCTTCGTCACTCCCTGTCACTTATGTCAGAATGTTGTTCTTTCCCTTTTTATGTTAGAAACTATTGTAAAATCTCGCTATAAAGTTAATATCTATCAATTCATATTTCTTTATATCACACTTTTTTCTTATGAATTGAAATATTTCAATTGTATGCGTGTTCAGCTGAAACACTGATGACTTGGGCATTGAACTTAAATGTATGCTTTTCTAGTTCATCAATGAAAGATCTTGCTGTCATCTTTCCTTTCACATTCTTGTCAAATAGATATTTAAATTCGATAATTTCAAAAGATATTTTTTCACTTTTTCGAATATGTCTTCCAGAGGACTCATCTGAAAGACAGTTTCTTCTGTAGTAGGCTATGTTCCCCAATAAAACTAAAAGTTACGGGTTATTCCAGAAGTCAAGTATGTCACAGAAAACCCGCCAGAAGTTGATGATTTTAGCATTAGTTCTCCATACTGTTCAAACGTTATTTATGGTCATCTAACCAAACAAGTAGTTTTATTTGGCCAAAGTCCCTATCGCAGGGAAAAGGAATTCCCATGAATGAGGATATACTATGTGATGGTTTTGAATATATACAACATACCATACAAACTAGACAGCCAATACCAGCTGATCACAGAGTACCATCATTATTAATACTTTGCAAAAAGGTGATATGTGCTGCACATGTCCCGTTTTTGCATCATTCCAAGACTTCCTGACTGCTCTTTCGTTCACATGCTGTGCCACTACATGTCACCTTTTTGCATAGAATTGTGTCTATATCTGTAGAACTGAACAGCAAAAAGTAAAAATGTCAAAAAAAATTACATTTTCCGATTCAATTTCTGTTGGACTCATTCGCTTTTTTCTACGAAATATTTAATGACAGCACGAAGCTCAATATTTTCCATTTTTCCAATCTGTTCAGCGCACTAACTTCAAAATTAAATTATACAAAATGTAGCCAACACAAAATTATTATTTTTCTGATGTAAATGGCCGCTAACAATGACGGCACTGTTGACATGTTTTCAGTGCCATCTAACTGCATGTATCAGATCACGAACTTTTTAAACGTACCTCGTAATTGTATAATCTCTGTCTTATATCTCTCCCCATACTTGTGACGAAACGTCTTTTAATACAGTCATTTAATTTATTGTAATTGCTTATATTCTCTTCTAGACCCATATTCATTTCTGTTACAGAATTTTACAGCCCAAATACTTCAAATGGGAAACCTGTTCAATAATCTCATTGTCAATGATTATTTTACTCTCATTTGTTCTCGTCTATATTTACCATATTATTTGTTTTCTTGCAGGAGATTTTATATTACAATATTTCATTATTTTATTTAATTTTTTTGTTCCGAACTATAGACATCTTCTGTTTCCGATAATACGACTTGATCGTCGGCGAATAATATGGTATTGATTTCCGTTCCACTTATTCATTTCCAAACATGTCAAACAATATAGGTGACAATCCACATCCTTGCCATAAGCGTTACAACTGTGTGCACTGTGTACTAAAATTTGAAACTTTAACTAAAATATCTTATTTTACGAGAGGCATAGCTTTAATATTTGAAGATGTTAACTAGTTCTACTGCTTTTTAACAAAGTTTATATTACCTACAAAAAAGAATTACACTGTAACGAACTATATGCGGATCGCATTAGCGATTGTAAAGTCATAGATAATATCAGTCCATTCCACATCATTTGCAAAATTATTCTGAATGCACGCTGTTTCCTGCAAACCACGAAGTACACAAACTCTTGCAGTGGGTTCGCATTAGGTTATGTGAACACTAAAACGTTGGAAGGAATGAAACTTGAGTCCGTGATAAGGTAATGACTATTCTTCCTCTCCCTCGCGCCCGCCCTCGCTGGTGCCAAGCTGATAAACGAGAATGCGGACTTTTCAGTCTTATCGGCACAAAAGAAACCGGAATGTGATACACAACTAGTGGAGTAGATTTGCAGAACGGAAATAGGCTATAAACTACAACGCAATAAATCTCATTTCGCTACATGATTGAAAACTGAGGACTCGTGATAGCCACAGACTCAATCTTATGACATAAAATGTTAAGAGGCACAAGAACACACAGAGTGTTTTGAATTCAATAAGAATATCATACAAAACTTCTCTCCTAACAAAGTCATATGCCTTTTGTAATCTGTGAATAACTGATGTATTATACCTTTATACTCCCATTTTTTCCTCCACTATCCATCGAATATAAAAAATCTGATCAAGAGTCGATCTATTACGCCTAAAATCACACTGCTGATCCCCAATAATTTCATCTACATACGGAGTTAATATTCTCAAAATATTGCACAAACTTTTGTACGACGTCAATAAAAGTGATATTTCTCGAAAGTTACTACAGTTAGTTTTGTCCCCTTTCTCAAAAATAGGTATAATTATGGATTTCTTCCATTGTTCTGGTATAATTTCCTTGCCCCAAATAGCAAGTATAAGCTTATAAAATGAGCTAGATGAGGCGCTTCCACATTCTTGTATTAATTCTGCTGAAATATGATCGATACTTGGAGACTTGTACTTTTTCATATTTTCTATCGCAATTTCGACTTCTGAAAGTGTGGGTTCGGATATTAACGGTCAGCAGTTTGTATTTGAATTTCGTCCCGATCATTTCTATTTGGCCTACGTACATTAAGTAGTTGTCCAAAATAGTTTTTCTATCTGGTCAGGAGAGTCTGCAAGCAAGTCACCATTCTCATCCTTGTTCACGTTTATCCTTGCCTGATATCCGTTCTTAAATTTATTTATACATTTATATAAATCTCTAATGTTTTTATTCCTACTATTTCTTTCTATCTCATTCAGTTTTTCATTCAATTAATCTCTCTTTTATTCCTAAGTGTACGACTTGCTTCCCGTCTTTCATTGAAATAATTATCTCTATTCGTTTCAACTGGATCCTGTAAGAATTTCAATTTTGCCTGTTTCCTTCTTTCTACTACCATGCAACAATCTTCATCAAACTACAGTTTTTTTTCTTATTTTCATAATAACCTATGCTCTGCAATTTTAATATTATCTCAGATATTTTCCCATATGCTATTAACTTCTAGCTCTTTCTCAACTTCGTAACTTCCTAAAGCGGCAAATCTACTTGAAATTTCGACCTGATAATGTTGCTTAGTTTCCTAGTACTTTAATTTCAGAATATTTAATCTACTAATATTAACTTGTTGCTCTACTCGCTTGGCTACTGATAGTCTTTCTCTTAATTCTCCAATTGCCAAATAATGGTCAGAATTACAGTCTGCCCCCCTAAAGGTTCGAATGTCTACTATATTAGTATGTCTTTGTTCAAGATGTGATCTATTTGGTTGTGTGTCAGTCCGTCTGGAGGAGTCGAAGTATATTTATTTATTTCATTATGTGGGAATGTTGTACTTTTGAAAATTAAATTTTTTGATGTGGCAAAGTTGACTAACCTAATCTATTGTCACTACTAGTTACGTATAGGCTCTCTTTTCCAATAGTCTGTTTAAAAATATCTTCCCGTCCTACTTCAGCGTTGAAACCCCCCAATAAAATGTTCATGTGATATCTAGATAACTGATCAAACGTGTGTTCCAGTTCCTCATAGAAGCTATCCTTTATATGGTCGTCTTTTCTTCTGTAGAGGCATGAGCATTTATAACTGTGATATCGCACCATCTACCCTTAAGTACTAAATACGATAACCTGTGATAAATTCGACCTTTTATATTCCTCACTTTATTCTTTTGTGAACAATGAATCGTGTTTCTAATTGGTGATTATCGTTTTCTTCTCCATAATGTAACAAGTAATTTCCCATTTGTGATATGCCATTCCCATCTAACCTATCCTCCTGTACGCCCATGAAGTCTATTATATATTTATCTAGTTCTTTTGCTACTAATGTTACCCCTCCTGTTCTATAAAGACTAGTTACTGTACTTTAAAGTACCAAATCTCATAACCTTATTCCTTTGCTGTGATCGTGCCAGAGAATCAGTCCCATTCCGAAGCTTATTGTGTGGTTTCGTAACAAGCTTTTGTGCGAGATCGTGCGTATTTGCTTGGTTTCCGCACAAAACCAATCCGCGGAAAGTCTAAAATTCCACATTCAGTATTCCCAATCTAACACACATAACAATTTCCCTCTTCTTACCGCTTAAGTGGCATATTGATTTTACTGCTTTAGGCTTTTAACATATTATTTTTAGAGACGTTCAATATAGTAATAATTATAAATTGGAAACTTACCACTGCAATTTCACCTAAATTGCACTGTTAATTATTGTTTTTAAATATTTGTAAAAATTAAGTAAACTCTACAACTCCACTAAAGTTACTGCATTCGTGATGCAAGTAACATTAAGGAAGCCGTGAAAAAATCAACAAGATTCCAGACTCATCATAGACTGGGGGAAAAAAGACAGACGTATATCACGGCCTGCTGGAGTAGAGTAAACACAGAAAACATTTTAAAGCAACAATGTTGAAGATAGATACATATATATATATTTTTTTTTTGCAAATTCGCCGTCATTGAACAGAAACCAAGATGGAGATTTCATTGCAACTAATTAGAAATTCCTCTTTCAGGTATGTAATAAACGATCTTCGCACAAAATAATGTACGATACACGAGCGGTATGTTTTCTTTCAATTCTCGGAAATTAAAAAGCTCAACTACGTTCGCTTTTCAAACTTTTCCTCAAACATGAAAACTTCAACATACCGTTCTTGTAACGCATATTACTATTTTTACGGTGATGGGTTGTTAGCTCGTCGCCCAACCCCCAAGCAGGAGTACCACCTCTTATCGACTGTCAACAACTCCTTATCCAATATATTCGCAGGTACCCTCCATATCTCGAGGACGTCTCCTCTATCCGCAACCTGAGAACGCCCCATGCAGTGCTGATAGGGACCCACAATACATGATTACATTATGTATACACATTAATTTCCACGGAATATTTATCTCGATTTTTTGATAGACTTGTATAATTACCAGTAAATCTTGAAGTTTTGTATTAAACTTCGTATGAATGGAAGATTTAAATTCTGCCATGTTAAAAACCTGCTAACTAAACTTCACAGCTTCGCAGCACATGTTATCACGTAATGAAACTGCTTCTCTATTGTGCATATTGCTGTAATGTAGATACGAAAGTCATCCATCCACATTTGGGGATATACTGTGAGTTGTGTATGTAAACAAATTATAGTATACACAGCAGACAAGTAGTGAGATGATCTATATACATGCTGTACACAATCTGAAATCTATGTTTTGGTACGAACTTCCTACCTCTAGTCATGACGTTTTAATTATCACGGTAATATTTATTGCACTGGTACAATAATGTGACATATTGTGAAGGATTTTGACCAACGATAAAAAACGTCTATGCTAGTGTACCATTAAGTTCACTTAAAGATGGCTCAGTGCTAGTATATTGGCTCATAAGCCAGAGGGTCACAGATTCAAATACCTTTATACTCTCAATTTATAACTTGTGTTTGGCAAGTCCGTGGTCTATATATACGCACCACAGAGTTTTCCTCCGGATACTCCAATTTCCCTGTGATATTCCAACAAATCTTCATCATTCATTACGAGTTTAATGCAAATCCACCGTCTGTGGTGTACTCTGGATAGTCTCCGACAAACTAAATTGTCTACGCTTCTCGGCGCTAGGAACAATATTTTATGAGACCGCTTGTAGAGTAGGGAGGTGAATAACAAATTAGTAATCCTGCCATTTGACAAGAAAACCTTGAAGCTGGACAGAAATTACTTCGAATGAAATATGGAGATGTCAGAAATGCACATAATAGTAACACATGCAGCCTTAATATAGGGCGGAATTCATTGTTGTCATTTCAGGTCCCGCTATGGCATGTACAGTATGTTTGCCCATTGTCAATGTAATGCCATGTGTTCTCTTAGGTGGAGACCCGATGTTATACTGGGTTTATATTATGGAAGTCTCACTGTGCCTGCGTCTGGTTTTGGTCGAGGAAAAACTCAAAACTTGAATTTGAATAAAACAAAAAATACACGTGAAAAGTCCTCGATAAGAAGAAACGGCGGAAGATATTTAATTTATAAAACACTTGTCCTGGTCGTGTAAGAGGATAATTTCAAGGAACTTGCAGAGGAGTCATTTGGAACACCAACGATATGACAAAAGAAATAGTATATGCCTCAATAATATGTTAAAATTATGAACCACTCATGACTGTTGCATAATCGATGCAAACGTGGTACAACCCTGAATATAATAAATATTGATGTGTACTAAGTTAATCTCTCTTCCTAATATTGGTGACAGAACCTTGAATTTTCAGATCTCAGTTAATTTATTTTACAAGTAAATATAACAAGTTTCAAACAAATTCAGCCCTTTATATGGCTAGTTCAGTTAAATATATTATTAAAAGTAACTGAATTTATTTTGTCTTTAAAAGAAGCTCTCATACACTAAAAATTAAAATTCTTAGAATAACAGCTTTAGTTTCGCCTTCATAATATAAGGAGAGCGGACAGTATCGAGGGGCAGAAACCAAATTTTATATCAAAATCCAAATTGTTTAAATAATATCAGAGAATATACAATGAGGCATGACTAACCTATATAGGAAATGACGGAAGGTTCTAGTATATAATATTACGGATACTTACTTACTTATGGCTTTTAAAGAATCCGGAGGTTCACTGTCGCCCTCAAATAAGTCCGCCATCGCTCCCTATCCTAAGCAAGATTGATCCAGTCTCTACAATCATATCCGACAATATTACGGATACGAAGGACGAAAATATAGCTATCACATATTAGTGTGTAGAATTATTGGGTCTGTGACTTCATCACCTCACGTGTTTTTTAAAATTATCTACATAAACAATGCATCAGACAAAATTCAGATATTGAAAGCTGAAATGAAAGAAATGTATCAATGAATCACGTAAAGAGATGTACCGATTAACGCAAAAAGAATGAGATTTTGTAACTTCGCGCTGAGAATCTATCGAACATGAATTCGTATTATGTTAGTTTCTCTAATATCCTGAAACGACTCCCAAAATCTGTAACATAAATTTCGTAACTTCCTGTATAGATACTACATGAAAAATTAAACAAACAAACAAAACTGCATCTGAGAGTTCAGTATAAGGATATAAATGACATTTATAACGACAACGGCGAAGTTAAGGCATCATATTATTATTTCAACACAAAGATCGAAGTACTGTACAGTTATTATAATATGATGCAGATGATAGAGTCCGGGATACTATTACATAGCTTCACTGCAGAGAGGAAGCGTGAGTTACCCGCCATTATGTATCATGTCTGCCTCTGCTCGAACCCCGTCCCTCTCGCACCCAGTGCACGAGGAACATGTTCAGAAACCTGGATCGATAAAGCCAGTGTTGCAAATTAAACAACCCAAAACCAATTCCTGGAACTGCAGAGTTGAATTCATACCAGGAAGTGTCCTCCATGCCGTGCCGGTCCCCATGCTGAACTGAAATTTAGCCAGTCGCACACGTGATCTCGTTGAAGGTTAGGTGCACCGTTAGCCGAATTAGAACGTCGGTTTTCTGCATCGGAAAGTCGGGATCTTTTCTTTTTTATTTTTAGTTGGATATTTAGCAACGCTATATCAGCTACTATATTATGTTGCGTCGATGGGTTGGTGAAAATTGGATGGTATTTTGCGAGATGAGGCCGAGGATTCGCCATAGATTATCTGACATTCGCCTTACGGTTGGGAAAAGTTTCGGAAAAAACCGAACCAGCTAATCAGACCAAGCGCAACTTTCAATCGGCAGAAAAGCGCTTCAGCCGTCTGAGCTATGCCGGTGGCCAAAGTCAGTTTCTGATCCAGTGGAGACAAAGAGAAGTTTTGGTGAGCATAATGTTTGGGGATGATTTTCGTGGAATACTTTCGTTTCTGTTTGCACAATTCCACATTAATAATAATAATAATAATAATAATAATAATGATAATAATAATAGTAATAATAATAATAATAATATTAATAATAATCACTTTGACATAATGTACATCCAGCTACAGTTAGAGGACAGATAGTTAACACAATGTTGCAAAGTTTTCAGTGTTCTGACGCCCACGTCCACGATCAGATACTTAAAATTTACCGGTCACTCAACGACAGAGATATAACAAAAGAGCCGTACCATCGTGAACAAGCTGCAATTATTATGACGAGAAAGTGTTCAACAGTTATTGTGCATTATTACTCGTTAGTAAGGAATGATTGGCGCTTTGTTGTCTGTTGAGGATATTTGCGTCAGTGTTATATAATAGTCTTCCAATAGTTAGGATTTGGGCCGATTCACCAACATGTTACTAATCCACAGTAGAATACAAATGGTGGGTACCCCTGGAGGTAGGCTGGCGGTAGGGTGGAGGTAGGGGGTTACATGTGACGTCACAGGTGGGCGTGGCCAAAGTATTACGTCATAGTGGGCGTGGCAAGTGACGTCATGGGCGTGGCTAAAGTATGACGTCATGGAGGGGGTGGGGGGCTTAAAGTATGACGTAGGAAAGGGGCGTAACTTAAATTACGTCATAAGAGTTCAAGGTTAAAGTGTGACATCATGCGGGTATGTAATGGCATGACAAGTTCATACATGTTTATCTCCTCAATGTGGAAATTATGACGTAGGAAAGGGGCGTAACGTCATAAATGGCAATCTAAGAGTTCAAGGTTAAAGTGTGACGTGCAGGTATGTAATGGCATGACAAGTTCATACATGTTTGAAAATCCCATCTGCTATGAGTGCAAATATTATGCTGATTCATATCTTGAGATTGTTCTCGCCTGCTATGTATGCAAGGTCACATCCGGCGAGTGTCCAAGAATTAATCTATCACACTTAAACACATACATTCTTTTTCTTAAGATTCTAATGTAATGGTAATTTAATTGATTGGGGAATGGGTGTTGGAATGTGGGACATACATGGTTGTATAAAAAATTAATCTAGCACACTTGTAAATTAAACAGGATGTGGCTGAAGTGGGAAATGGGGGAGGGGGGTAATAATTTGCAGTACACACGGCATAACTTAAAGTGTAGCGTCATTCACAAGTGCAGGTTGAGGCGTAACGTAATAATTTGAATTACATATGTTCATACAAGTTTGTATAGTTGAAATACACAAGTTCATACATGTCTGAGATTTCATCTACACAATGATGTGATTACACGTGCAAATATTATGCAATCTCACATCCGGTGATGCAATTGCTGAGTAATAATAAAAGCATGTTTTTGAAACACCTGCAACGTGTCATATTACACAAATATTGCATGATGCAAATAATATGCAAGCTGTTAATTCACATCCGGTGAAGACGCAAGTGCTGAATAATGGCCAGCTGTCCAATGGATGTCATGAAACTGGTTGTACTTTAACCCAATTGTTGAGTAATTGATAAAAAATGTTAAGATTCTAATGTACTGGTAATTGAATTGATAAATAGTAATGGGAAATGGAAATTGGAAAGCGGGATTTATTGATGTCGTAAATGGTTGTACTTTAAGCCAATTTATAAAAAAATTAATCTAGCACACTTGTAAATTAAACACATACATTCTTCTCATATTATTCCAATGTAACACATTTTGAGTGGTTTGTTTAGCGTATTTAATTTAAGCCATACATTATTACCAACATTAAATTCATCAGAATGTGACATTATTATGATTTAGAGCAGTAATTGTAGCAGATAAATCAATGTAGATGTATATGTTGTGTAATGCATAAGCGTGCAAATATTATGCAAGCTTGCTTAATCACTTCCGGCGACGACGCAATTGCTGAGTAATGATAAAAACATGTTTTTGAAGCACCTGGAACGAGTTATATTACACAAATATTGCATGATGCAAACATCCAGCGATTGTTCTCCCAGCGTCTTATGTTACACAAATATTGCATAAGCGCTTTCTGCTATGTATGCAAATATTATGCAAGGTTGCTAATTTTACATCCGGCGATGAAATTGCTGAGTGATGATAAAAAAAATTACACTCTATTCATACGTGGTATTTGATTAAAAAACAATCGCAGAACATGACATTATTATTATTATTATTATTATTATTATTATTATTATTATTATTATTATTATGATTCCAATTTAATACGTTTTGAAGTAATATTAATTGGATTTATTTTAAGCCATACATTATTTCCGAAGCAGTTCGTAATAAAGTAATTGCTTCTTCTTCTTCTTCTTCTTCTCATTATTATTATTATTATTATTCGTCTTAAAAAAGATTAAAGTGCGACGTTATAAATTTGTAATTGAAGTTGGAGTAATTGAAGTTGGAAATGTGGGGGGGGGGATTTGATAAAATTCTAATGTAATAGTAATGTAATTGTTAAACAGTAATGGGTAAGGAAAATTCGCAAGTGTTAATTGAAATTGGAATGGGGGAATTATTGATGGTGTAAATGGTTATACTTTAAGCCAATTTATAAAAAAATTAATCTAGCACACTTGTAAATTAAACACATACATTCTTCTCATTTTATTATTATTCCAATGTAATACAATTTGAAGTAAAATTGAGTGGTTTGTTTAGCGTATTTAATACATTATTACCAACATTAAATTCATCAGAATGTGACATTATTATTTCGTAATACAGTAATTGTAGCAGTTAAATCAATGTAGATGTATATGTTGTGTAATGCATAAGTGTGCAAATATTATGCAAGCTTGCTGAATCACTTCCGGCGACGATGCAATTGCTGAGTAATGATAAACATATGTTTTTGAAGCACCTGGAACGTGTTATATTACACAAATATTGCATGATGCAAATAATATGCAACCTGTTGATTGACATCCGGCGTCTTATGTTACACAAATATTGTATTGATTACAAGTAAATAATAGCTATCTGCTATGTGTGCAAATATTATGCAAGCTCACATCCGACGATGACATTGCTGAATAGTGATAAAAAACATGTTTATGATAATGACCTTGGAGGTAATATGGCAGGATGATGAGGTGAATTGTTTAGAAGTGTAATGAAAGAAGTATTGCAGTTTGGAATAATTGACATTGGACAAGTTTAGACAGCAGTGGGAGGGGGGCATGATAATGAATAATACGCTTGAATTTATACAACTATTACACTATAATACATCTTTTATAAAAGATCTTTGTCAAAAAAACTTTGGTAGTGTAATAGCAGCCATAGCGTTAATAATGTCTCACAATATTTATTTTTTATTTTAATTTAGATGATACTGCATCTCCAGTCTCGGTTTGAGCTGAAGAAGAAATCGCAGAATTTAAATGCTCTGAGTGTAAAAAAACAGTGACCATGATGAAGCGTGGTGAATGTAAAGCTTGATTATGAAGAATGTTCGAATTGTAATAAATGTTCTTTTTGGAAATAGTTTTGCACTGTAATTTCTTCTATGTCTTAACCATCCATTTCCATCTCACATAACCAAAGGGTTGGGTTCGTTTACAGAATTAAACTATAACACTTTCCTTTCAGATATTAGTAATCCTTTTCCAATATTAATAATTGGTATATAGGTTTTCAAATATTAATAATCCTTAAGAATTGGTGTATAAGCTGAGATTATTCTAAACATATATGTTACAAGAATATAACATAATTCCAGTGGTAGCTTATTGATTTGGGAGCGGTGGATTCATTACATGCTTGTATGATAAAACCTGAGGATGATTGAGAGAATGTCAATGATTAAACTGAACCTAGTCATTGGGGATGGGGATGGGGATGGGGATGTGCTTGGTAAAAGAAAATAATAACAACATAAAATTTTGCGTATATATTTATTCATAAAAAGAAATACAATGCATTGAGTATTGAAATATATTTTCAGTTAGTGAATCCCAATTTTGATAATGTTTTCACCAAAATTGAAGAAATTTTACATTGTTTCTGCAATGATAGAAGCAGATGTTCCTTTTCTTTTTAACATAAATAAATTAGGAAAATCAATATCTCCCAAATTATACACATAACTGATGATAAATAATTGTTCCACACCCTTTGTATAAACACAACCAATACGATGGCGCCAAGTGACGGGGTGTTTTCAGCATCCTTGCTGCAAATTGCCATGGAGACGGCGAGTTCATTTAAAATGCAGTTGTTTGTCCAAGCTTCTCCGAAGCCATGTACATCATAATAAACGTTCTGAAAAAAAACGGTGTAGCATCATACATATTGTAAATTGTATAATGTCACAGAAAATAGTAACACATACTTACATTTTTAAATATATGAAAGCACTTTATACATAATCCAATAGGAAACCTTGTACATCAATGGACGTCCTGGAACAAAATAAAAATGTGTAGCATGGTACTTATTGTAAATTATGTCACAGAAAAAAAGTAACACATACTTACATTTTTAAACATATGATATGAGTTAAAGCACTTTATACATTATCCAATAAGACACTTTGAACATTGTGTTCGAACGACGCTCTTACACCCTTCTTGCACACATCTCCTCCGACTTTTGAATGGGATATATTGTACCAAATGATTTATACCATCATATCGATATTCTCTGCTGTTATATGTAATCGGAGAACAAGTTAGTCTCACACCCGGTTTCTTTGTGATAAACATTGCACCTGATACGAAAATGGCATTCTTGTGACATATACGTTACAACTTGTCGAAAATCGTAATCTTGTGACATATACGTTACAACTTGTCGAAAATCGTAATCTTGTGACATATACGTTACAGCTTGTCGAAAATCGTAATCTTGTGACATATACGTTACAGCTTGTCGAAAATCTTAATCTTGTGACATATAAGTTACAACTTGTCGAAAATCGTAATCTTGTGACATATACGTTACACCTTGTCGAAAATCGTAATCTTGTGACATACGTTACAGCTTGTCGAAAATCGTAATATTGTGACATATACGTTACAACTTGTCGAAAATCTTAATCTTGTTACATATACGTTACAACTTGTCGTAAATCGTATTCTTGTTGCGATAATGCAACACCATGTCGAAAATCGTAATCTTGTGACCTATACATTACAACTTGTCGAAAATCGTAATCTTGTGACATATACGTTACAACTTGTCGAAAACCGTAATTTTGTGACATATACGTTACAACTTGTCGAAAATCGTAATCTTGTGACATATACGTTACAACTTGTCGAAAATCGTAATCTTGTGACCTATACGATACAACTTGTCGAAAAACGTAATCTTGCGACATATATGTAGCAACTTCGACATGTTGTTGCATTATCGCAACAAGAATACGATTTTCGACATGGTGTTGCATTATCGCAACAAGAAAACGATTTTCGACATGGTATTGCATTATCGCAACAAGAATACGATTTTCGAAATGGTGTTGCATTATCGCAACAAGAATACGATTTTCGACATGGTGTTGCATTATCACAACAAGAATACGATTTTCGACATGGTGTTGCATTATCGCAACAAGAATACGATTTTCGACAAGTTGTAACGTATATGTCACAAGATTACGATGTTCGACAAGCTGTAACGTATATGTCACAAGATTACGATTTTCGACAAGTTGTAACGTATAGGTCACGAGATTACGATTTTCGACAAGTTGTAACGTATATGTCACAAGATTACGATTTTCGACAAGTTGTAACGTATATGTCACAAGAATGCCATTTTCGTATCAGGTGCAATCTTTATCACAAAGAAACCGGGTGTGAGACTAACTTGTTCTCCGATTACATATAACAGCAGAGAATATCGATATGATGGTATAAATCATTTGGTACAATATATCCCATTCAAAAGTCGGAGGAGATGTGTGCAAGAAGGGTGTAAGAGCGTCGTTCGAACACAATGTTCAAAGTGTCTTATTGGATAATGTATAAAGTGCTTTAACTCATATCATATGTTTAAAAATGTAAGTATGTGTTACTTTTTTTCTGTGACATAATTTACAATAAGTACCATGCTACACATTTTTATTTTGTTCCAGGACGTCCATTGATGTACAAGGTTTCCTATTGGATTATGTATAAAGTGCTTTCATATATTTAAAAATGTAAGTATGTGTTACTATTTTCTGTGACATTATACAATTTACAATATGTATGATGCTACACCGTTTTTTTTTCAGAACGTTTATTATGATGTACATGGCTTCGGAGAAGCTTGGACAAACAACTGCATTTTAAATGAACTCGCCGTCTCCATGGCAATTTGCAGCAAGGATGCTGAAAACACCCCGTCACTTGGCGCCATCGTATTGGTTGTGTTTATACAAAGGGTGTGGAACAATTATTTATCATCAGTTATGTGTATAATTTGGGAGATATTGATTTTCCTAATTTATTTATGTTAAAAAGAAAAGGAATATCTGCTTCTATCATTGCAGAAACAATGCAAAATTTCTTCAATTTTGGTGAAAACATTATCAAAATTGGGATTCAGTAACTGAAAATATATTGCAATACTCAATGCATTGTATTTCTTTTTATGAATAAATATATACGCAAAATTTTATGATGTTACTATTTTCTTTTACCATGCACATCCCCATCCCCAATGACTAGGTTCAGTTTAATCATTGACATTCTCTCAATCATCCTCAGGTTTTATCATACAAGCATGTAATGAATCCACCGCTCCCAAATCAATAAGCTACCACTGGAATTATGTTATATTCTTGTAACATATATGTTTAGAATAATCTCAGCTTATACACCAATTCTTAAGGATTATTAATATTTGAAAACCTATATACCAATTATTAATATTGGAAAAGGATTACTAATATCTGAAAGTAAAGTGTTATAGTTTAATTCTGTAAACGAACCCAACCCTTTGGTTATGTGAGATGGAAATGGATGGTTAAGACATAGAAGAAATTACAGTGCAAAACTATTTCCAAAAAGAACATTTATTACAATTCGAACATTCTTCATAATCAAGCTTTACATTCACCGCGCTTCATCATGGTCACTGTTTTTTTACACTCAGAGCATTTAAATTGTGCGATTTCTCCTTCAGCTCAAACCGAGACTGGAGATGCAGTATCATCTAAATTAAAATAAAAAATAAATATTGTGAGACATTATTAACGCAATGGCTGCTATTACACTACCAAAGTTTTTTGACAAAGATCTTTTATAAAATATGTATTATAGTGTAATAGTTATATAAATTCAAGGGTATTATTCATCATCTTGCTCCCCTCCCACTGCTGTCTAAACTCGTTCAATGTCAATTATTCCAAACTGCAATACTCCTTTCATTACACTTCTAAATAATTCACTTCATCATCCTGCCATATTACCTCCAAGGTCATTATCATAAACATGTTTTTTATCACTACTCAGCAATTTCATCGTCGGATGTGAGCTTGAATAAAATTTGCACACATAGCAGATAGCTATTATTTACTTGTAATCAATACAATATTTTGTGTAACATAAGACGCCGGATGTCAATTAACAGGTTGCATATTATTTGCATCATGCAATATTTGTGTAATATAACACGTTCCAGGTGCTTCAAAAACATATTTTTATCACTACTCAGCAATTGCATCGTCGCCGGAAGTGATTCAGCAAGCTTGCATAATATTTGCACACTTATGCATTACACAACATATACATCTACATTGATTTAACTGCTACAATTACTGTATTACGAAATAATAATGTCACATTCTGATGAATTTAATGTTGGTAATAATGTATTAAATACGCTAAACAAACCACTCAATTTTACTTCAAAATGTATTACATTGGAATAATAATAAAATGAGAAGAATGTATGTGTTTAATTTACAAGTGTGCTGGATTAATTTTTTTAAAAATTGGCTTAAAGTACAACCATTTACACCATCAATAATTCCCTCATTCCAATTTCAATTAACAATTGCGAATTTCCCTTACCCATTACTATTTATCAATTAAATTACTATTACATTATAATTTTATCTAATCCCCCCCCATTTCCAACTTCAATTACTCCAACTTCAATTACAAATTTATAACGTCGCACTTTAATCTTCTTTATGACGAATAATAATAATGAGAAGAAGAAGAAGCAATTACTGTATTACGAACTGCTTCGGTAATAATGTAATGTTTTTATCATTACTCAGCAATTGCATCGTCGCCGGAAGTGATTAAGCAAGCTTGCATAATATTTGCACGCTTATGCATTACACAACATATACATCTACATTGATTTATCTGCTACAATTACTGCCCTAAATCATAATAATGTCACATTCTGATGAATTTAATGTTGGTAATAATGTATGGCTTAAATTAAATACGCTAAACAAACCACTCAAAATGTATTACATTGGAATAATATGAGAAGAATGTATGTGTTTAATTTACAAGTGTGCTAGATTAATTTTTTTATAAATTGGCTTAAAGTACAACCATTTACGACATCAGTAATTCCCGCATTCCAATTTCCATTTCCCATTACTATTTATCAATTCAATTACCAGTACATTAGAATCTTAATATTTTTTATCAATTACTCAACAATTGGCTTAAAGTACAACCAGTTTCAGGACATCCATTGGACAGCTGGCCATTATTCAGCACTTGCGTCTTCACCGGATGTGAATTAACAGCTTGCATATTATTTGCATCATGCAATATTTGTGTAATATGACACGTTGCAGCTGTTTCAAAAACATGCTTTTATTATTGCTCAGCAATTGCATCACCGGATGTGAGATTGCATAATATTTGCACGTGTAATCACATCATTGTGTAGATGAAATCTCAGACATGTATGAACTTGTGTATTTCAACTATACAAACTTGTATGAACATATGTAATTCAAATTATTACGTTACGCCTCAACCTGCACTTGTGAATGACGTCACACTTTAAGTTATTCCGTGTGTATTTCAAATTATTACCCCCCTCCCCCATTTCCCACTTCAGCCACATCCTGTTTAATTTACAAGTGTGCTAGATTAATTTTTTATACAACCATGTATGTCCCACATTCCAACACCCATTCCCCAATGAATTAAATTACCATTACATTAGAATCTTAAGAAAAAGAATGTATGTGTTTAAGTGTGATAGATTAATTCTTGGACACTCGCCGGATGTGACCTTGCATACATAGCAGGCGAGAACAATCTCAAGATATGAATCAGCATAATATTTGCACTCATAGCAGATGGGATTTTCAAACATGTATGAACTTGTCATGCCATTACATACCTGCACGTCACACTTTAACCTTGAACTCTTAGATTGCCATTTATGACGTTACGCCCCTTTCCTACGTCATAATTTCCACATTGAGGAGATAAACATGTATGAACTTGTCATGCCATTACATACCCGCATGATGTCACACTTTAACCTTGAACTCTTATGACGTAATTTAAGTTACGCCCCTTTCCTACGTCATACTTTAAGCCCCCCACCCCCTCCATGACGTCATCCTTTAGCCACGCCCATGACGTCACTTGCCACGCCCACTATGACGTAATACTTTGGCCACGCCCACCTGTGACGTCACATGTAACCCCCTACCTCCACCCTACCGCCAGCCTACCTCCAGGGGTACCCACCATTTGTATTCCTACTATCCTCAATTAACTAATTATAACTTAACTTAAATACGGTTGTTAAATCATATTTAAGTCATTTGCATTTCACCAAACTAATACGCATTTAAAATAAAGTCAATTAATTTAGTTCCCTATTAAGTAATCATGGTCTTCGGAATCATAGTAAAATCGTAATTTCGAAGGCCAATGTGCCTTGTTAATGGAAGCAATGACCTTCATAGTAGGTTCATTTGTTATATTACGACGTCATCATGAACGGAGGTAGCCTCAAAACATATTAAAATCATCGAAAACAAAAAGACGGATGGGCAGCTTTTAGAAGAAATGAAGAATCGTTGGAAATAAATAAAAAGAAATTTCAAAGGAAAAAAACTCAGCCTAAAGTCTTCAGCAATATTGACGAAGAACGTGAAAATATATAAGTACATGGAATAAAATATAATGCAACAAGGAAAATGGAAATATTTTATGGAATTGCGCTATTCCAATGCCTTCAAATGTAATATTAGACTTACATGATAAATTTGTTATTCATACTATTTCAGTTGCCGTATTTTAGGCAACCGAAGATTGATGAAACATTTCTTCAATAAATTTATCATTTCAATAACATTAAGCTACGAAGTACTTAACTGTCATTTGGAAATTCCAAATCACATTCTGTAGTATTCAAAATATATTATAATGCTTATATTTTGCTTAGCCTAAACCGCATTTGCAAATCTTTTACGTCCATTGTATTAAAATAATAATCTCTTTCGGAAATTATCCTCGCCCGTCTTGGTGACAAATCATCACTTTCAAATATGAAGTCCATCATTGTCCTCGCCATGATGAAAATAATTGTCGTTAATGTAGGATTAACAACTTAAATGACCAAATATTGACCAATTAACTTAAATATAGTTTAAATTTAATAAGGGTTTAAAGCCCAATTTCTGTTGGTGAAATGCATTGTTCGTTTAAGTGTTAATTAAAAAGACTTTAAGTAATAATTAAAGTTAAATAAGCTTGCTGAAATCGGCTCTTAAAGCCGGTATTGCTTCATATTTTTTAAATTACAGTTAAACAATAAAATTTTAATCAGCTCATTCTTCACTTCTATATCCTTTAGATTTAGAGGATTACTTGAGAGAGTAAGTTCTGGCTTTCCTATAAAGTCCAATGGATATCGACTGTAGACATTCTTGACACAGCAGTCTTACTTGTAAATAAACCATGTTTTCAATAAGTACAGTGGGGTCGAAAAATAGTTGAAACTCACGGAAACAAATACCTGCAAATTAAAATGTGCGTGTAATTATTTGCTCACTTCAATAAAGGTTACATATGCACGAATAAGGGTTTGCTTTACAATTTAAATACATCACATTCACATTGTACATTTTACTGTATAATGTTCTCTTCTCTTGTTTCATGTTGCACCTTTAGAATGAGTAACAATGTACATACATTTAAAATGTATGCGATGTAAATCGCATATCATTTCCACATAGAACTTATATTGGGAAAACTTTTTTAACATCTCACAATGTTGTAGGGAGGAACACAACATATGTGATATCGGAGTTATAAATACTGTTTTAGTTTCTGAATGAGGTAACATAGCTGCGATGCTACACATTTTTGCATATCGATTCTCTTTCTCGGAGACGATTTTCAGTTTCTTTTTCACAGTTTCCTTAAATCGTCCTCTTTGTGCTTGATTCATTGACTGTGACACTAAATTTGTTCTACTGATTTCAAGTCATCAGACACTTTTAGTTTCGGTGATTTTAAAATGGTATTATTTTGTTCAGATCATTAAAGATGTCCTGAAAATATAAAATATTTTCTGACCGTTGTGGTGAATGATAAAGAAATCAGGAACAACTCTTATCAAAGACATTATGTCAATAATTTTGTCATAATGTTCAGTATTGCATATCTCCTAACCACGTCTCACCGGGAGTCATTGATGTAGCCTAGATAAATTGCAAAATAAACGTTTAACCTTTATAGATCTACGTATGCAGCGAACTCCATTGCACCTCACAAACAATTACGCATTCCTTCAGATTTGTATCTTCCAAGTACTAATTTCAGTTAGATTAAACAGATGTTGAACCAAACGGTACTCATGAATACATGATTCATTCACTTGTGATACTTCTGTGTCAAGTACTGCTATAATCTAGTCAGCGTTCCCATGAACTTCACGGTTTGCTGCTTGGACTGTCGTTTCCTAGTTATAATTTTAATCGCATTATTGTTATTATTATTATTATTATTATTATATTTATTCTTTGTATATAATCGATACAACTTCTCTTGCAATCAGTTTTTCCTAGCTATAGCCCTTTTTAGATTGTCTTTTTTCTTTTATCACTTAACCTGCATCTATCTATAGCTCTAAGGGAAGTCATTTCTGCTACTTAATTGTTTATGTAATATACAGAGTAAAGAGATAAAAATAACTTGTAAAACTTAAAGAGAGTAGCTTATTCTTTCAATCTTCCTGAGTAGTAGTCTTGTTACTGCATTGCTTATACATATAGGCCTATAATTCGCCTATATATGATGAAATTTACTCAACTACAATTTTAACTCTGTCTACGGACTGGAAGGTCCGGGTTCGATCCCAGGTGGTGATAGGATTTTTTCTCGTTGCCAAACTTTCAGAACGGCCCCGAGGTTCACTCAGCCTCCTATAAAATTGAGTACCGGGTCTTTCCCGGGGGTAAAATGCGGTCAGAGCGTGGTGCCGACCACACCACCTCATTCTAGTGCCGAGGTCATGGAAAGCATGGGCTCTACCTCCATGCCCCCCAAATGCCTTCATGGCATGTTACGGGATACCTTTACCTTTTTTTTTTACCCCAAAAACACCCCTACATTATTAAAAATTCACAACTTCTGATGTATCAACCTTTAGATTATGTTTGCTTTTACGGAATATTTTCCACTGAAATTCGTTGTCTTTATTTGACGATGAAATTTACAGTATGTAGTCCACACTAGTGGAGTAACGATTAGCGCCTCTGACCGCGAAACCATGTGGCCCGAGTTCGAATCCCGATCGGGGAAATTTACCTGGTTGAGGCTTTTTCCGGAATTTTCCCTCGACCCGATATGAGCAAATGCTGGGTAATTATTGGTGCTGGATTCCGGACTCATTTCATCGGCATTATCACCTTCATTCCATTCGTCCGCTAAATAACCGGAGATGTTGACGCAGCGTCGCAAAATAACACACTAAAAAAATTACAGTATGTAAATTTTACTCTACGACGAGTTAATTAAATTTAAATGTATTTTTAATAGCTGCTTGAAGAATGTTTTTATTTATATATAAAACTGCTTGATCAAAACATTTGTTTTATCCATTTTAAGATGAGTAAAGCACAACTGCTATGATCCAATAACCTTGTCAACGCATAAATTAAACAAATAGGTGATAAAGACTAACATTTTAGACTTCTTTATCTATTAAATCTTCATGATTACATTGTTTCCTTCCACTCTTTATTTGAATAGCTGTACCTAGTTTGATTCAATGATGAAAATACAAATTTATCCGAACTCTTAAAACACAAGATATCTACACATACCGATGACGATACGTGAAACGCATGAAATGTATATATTCTTCAAACGTTTATGATGCTTGCCATTTGACACGAAGTTCATAGGTTCGAACGTACTGAGAGCTATAGGTCTTTAAGTACTAATGAAAGCCCTTGGCACAGTTTCTTGGCTTCGGTCTAGGGACACAGAGTAACCAGTATGAGGTTTAGAGTACACGGAGTATAAATGACGTCTTGACCCGTGTGGAGGAGTGACTGTAACAGCACAGGTGGGTCCGTAATGTGCAATACCGTTGTGTGTATTGCTGCTTGGCTGCGGTACGTGTAACAGGCTTCGGCGTAGGGACACCTGATTGAAGGTTACAACTCACGTTAATACTTTAATGGTAGACATTTATTGTCTACATAGGAATGTACTGTACATACTGCATCTGTACAGGGTGAAATATATCTTGTGCCGTATTGTGACGGACTGTTTACATGTTGAGACACGAAGTAACGGCGCGCTCCATCTCCCACTCCACTCGACCAACACAACACTATCTACCGTGCGTTCTGAACTTCATGCGGTTCTGTGCCCAGGACCGAGGCCTGGTAATAAGCTAAGAACTTTGTCCATGGATAAGAGGACTCCAAACAAAATTTACCGCTTTGGTGTTCCTTATCCCACACGAACGTATGTTTTAGAGTGTTACCTTTCGATTGCAAAATACTACAGCCTTTTAAAATCAATCAGTGTGCAGGTTATACTTTAAATTCATATGTAAGAGGAGATGTTTTTGATAAATATGCCAGAATATTAATTTTTGCCTAGTTCCTTTTAAAATTGCAACAAAAATATTTAGATGTACAGTATCTGCAAAACTAATCCTGAAAACACAGAAGTCTTTGACGGACAAGGAAGGAAACAAGGTAGGAACATTAGGGGGAAGATCAATGACTTCAATAGTAGACTATGTGGTGGTTTAATAGCAGACGAACCGTAAGTCAATACCCTCACTCACTCACTCACTCACTCACTCACTCACTCACTCACTCACTCACTCACTCACTCACTCACTCACTCACTCACTCACTCACTCACTCACTCACTCAATCACTCACTCACTCACTCACTCACTCATTTGTTCATGTGACATTCAAGAGGAAATGACAAGTTATCACAAGGGTTACAATAACAACAGTAACAATAATAATATTTATGTTGAACTTGTAAGGTTCAAACCTGCTTCGGACAGTTGACTAAACAACAAACAATATATAGTACAATTATTCAAATTTCAAATTTATAACGTAAATGGATAAAAAAAATAAGACTGTACAAGTTGGGAGTTTCAATATATCTGGAGACAGAAAAAAAGAGAATTATAAGTTCTTTTATAGCGGAAAAATGTAATTTCTCATGTCCTTTGTAGGAACACCAAACCCAACTCTTATTATGGAAAAGTCGTAGGTTATGCTATCTTTATTTATTTATTTATTTATTTATTTATTTATTTATTTATTTATTTATTTATTTATTTATTTATTTATTTATTTATTTATCTTTAAGGGTTCTTGGATATAAATAAGGTATTAATATCCCCAAGACAGTTGAACATCTAATAACTCGGTGACCACAAACATAGAAGAGTAACCTAATTTATGTTGCAATGTGTTGTACGGCTTCCCACGAAGACAACTGACGTGTGCCCGTTGCTATGATTTGAACCATTTACCCTACAATTAGTGTATGCACCGATGATGTCATGCTAATTAATGTAGAATAGACTGAATTCCATGTAGATGTTTATCAGCCACTCTGCAGTGTTTCGCTCTCCTCCTTCGTTCAAGTTGCAGAGCTGTGTGACACGGAAACTTGCAGTTAGGATATCGAAAATCGAAACATGAGATTTCCGGTTATAATGTTACGTCAATAAATCTCACTTTTGCATAAGAACTCGAATGTCCAATTCGTATTTATTTTACACAAGAAGAGTATAACGAGGGTCCAACGAGTGTTCTGCTAGTAGTTCTGGTACATAGGAAGTGTGTAATGAATGTCCATTTCGTATTGTAACACGAGATTACGAGTGTCCGCCTCAAATTTGAACACGAGAAGAGTGTAAAGAATTTCCATCTAGTCTTCATTACACGAGAGTGTACAGACTGTCCAGATAGTATTTGACATACAAGATGAGTGTAAGGAGTATCTAGCTCGTATTTACCACACAAGAAGAGAGAAAATATAACGAGATTTTACCTCCTATTTGCCACACTATGATCAGCGTCTAGCTCGTATTTGTTACACAAAATGAGTGTCAAGATATTATTTTTCACAAAAGATAAATGTTTCTAGTCTTCAGCTATGTCACATATAAAGAGTGTAATAAGTGTCCAACTCGTAGTTACGTTAATTAGACGAGAGTAACGATTGTCTAGATAGTATTTGTCACACAAGATGTGTGTAACGACTGTCTACATATTATTTCTAACGAGTGTCTACATAGTATTTGTCACACAAGATGTGTAATGAGTGTCTACATAGTATTTTCACATAAAATACGTGTAACGAATGTCTACATAGTGTTTGTCACACAAAATGTGTCTAACGAGTTTCTACATAGTATTTGTCACACAAGATGTGTGTAACGAGTGTCTACATAGTATTTGTCACACAAGATGTATGTAACGAGTGTCTGTCTTGTATTTATCATACAAGTAGATTGTAGTGAACACACAGTGCAGTTTGTATTTTTCACATAAGAACCACTTGATTAGTGTTCAAGTCATAATAATTCTGTAACAAACAGGGTGTATCTATTTTACCATTACATACTTTGATGGCTTGTAGTGGGGACTAAGACGGTTAAGTTTTGCATTGGAATTCATGTCCGGAAACGTACTGTTTCCCCGCTATAAACAAAACAACACCACATCACATGTTGAAGTCTCCCACTTCTGCTGCTTACTGTACGTTATTTTTGTTCCGGGTCCACTTACAAGAAGGGCTCCATGTGACAAAAGCGACTTCAACACACACACGGCACCTTCGTACCATGTTCTGGTACACATGATCGCCAATACCTGGCAGTACAAAATCCGCCGCAGCCATAACTCGCACCGACAGGCCTTCCTTTGATTCCATAAGGGTCTCGTAAATCAATCTCTTCATGTGGCCCCATAAGAAGTAGTCTAGCGGAGTCAAGTCGGACGAACGTGCAGGCCAAGCAATCTGACCACCACGACCTATCCACTGTTGCCGTGGAGCACCACAGTCGGACCTGTTGGCAGTGAATGTACCTGTCTCCGAGGCCCGCTGGTAAATCTTGGCAAAGAAGGTATCTGGCGGTGTGGAAAAGCTCCTCATATAGCAGACGAGCAGCCCTCCCGTTATACCGAGCTTCGCCATGGTGAACTGTACGTTTAGGGCAGCCGTGGCGAGAACGTAACTCGCGAGACATTGTGGCTCGCAATGAGAGCTGTGCATTTCGCTTGCTTCTAACCTTCGCCAACCCCCACCCTCTCACTCACTGGAGTCAAACTCCGTTCCATTTGTATTTGTCTCTGACATACGAGTGGCATATGTCTCTCTCGAAACCATGTACGAAAGTTTCAAGTAGGATGGGAGGACGCATTTTTTTGCTGTCAATATGATGAGAATATTAAATGTATGATTTGTTCACAAGTATTACGAGGAAAACGGTTGTATAACATAAAACGGCATTATACTACATGTTACTGATGAAATATTAAAAGGTTAAGTGCTATTGTTGTTATCATCATCATCATCATCATCATCTCTGTACGTCGGCCTTTTTCAGCAGATGTACGAATAATGCGGTTAGCTCTTCAATTTGAAC
The DNA here is from genome assembly GCF_040183065.1 of Periplaneta americana. NCBI lineage: Eukaryota > Metazoa > Arthropoda > Insecta > Blattodea > Blattidae > Periplaneta > Periplaneta americana. Next base: position 83,356,517 of record NC_091119.1, read on the forward strand.
TCACTGATTTACTATGTGATGTCAAATGAAAGTTAGATGTAAGGACTTGACAAATGTTCAACTTTCAAATCTTTGCAAAAAAATAAATATCCGAAGCTTCGTTCTTTCGCTTGCTCTGTTGAAGCCATGTTCGCTACAACTTACGTTTGTGAAAAATTATTTTCAAGAATTAAAATAGTAAAAACCAAATTTAGATCACGACTGACAGACAAATATCTTCGTGATCAACTACGGCTGGCAGTAAGTGACATAATTCCTAATTTTGAAACTTTATCGCAGAGACATTCTGAAGACAGTTAATTTTAGGTTGTGATATTGTTCATTTATTGTTCATTTCTTTCTTCGTTACACGTACTAAACATTAGTTTGTAGCCTTGCACTGTATAAAATTATACTTAAGTGCTTGACGTAAGGAAAATGAAAATCCTTTAATAAGTCAGACAGTTGCTTCACTTCCTCTTCGGGTGTCCGCCTCCCTCCATTGGTGCTATGCACGTTGCAGGTTACACAATGCTCGGCGCACGATTGAATTTTCGGCACCGCTGGTTTAGGGAATACACCGATACGATGTTATTGTACTGCGGGAGATTTGAACGTGTGTTGTGATGGCGTTTTGTTTGTAGCGGGGAAACGGTACACTTCCGGACATGAGCTCCTATCAAAAACTTAATCTTCTTGGTCCTCACTGCAAGCTCTCATAGTTTGTGTGTGTGTGTGTGTGTGTATATATATATTTATATACATTTATACATACATATACACTATAGAAGGCCTGTACAGCAAATGTCCATAACGCTCTTGATTTTCATAACTGTGCAAGGATTGTTGGGATTGGACTTTTATCGCTCACAAGTACAATGCAAGAAGTATCCATGTCGTGTTACCGTATCAAAAACACTGCGTAACATGCGTTAAGCACGTAATTCTGTATTACAAAACAACCAGAAACAGCGACGAAAGAATTGCCTTACAAAAAAACTATGCAAAGTATATCCTGTTCGTATTTGTGTGTCACAAGAACAGTTACGACGAGCATCCAACTCATATTTCTGTCACACAAAAACATGTAACGACAGTACGCTTACAAGAAATAGCAGAACAATAATGAAATCGTAACTATATACAGTCTGTCTTTGTCCACGTAAATCATAACTTTGAATCTACGAAATATGAGCCGTGATTTCCTGCCCGATTTTGAATGTCGAGATTGTTCTCTTTGCAACTTATACCAAGTCCAATGAGCAAGGTCCATGAGTAACTCACATGGATGAATAATTTTTAAGTTTCTCGCTGATGATCAGATTCATGGGCACAACATATTGGCAACACTTCTTTACTAAACGATTTATTTTGTAGATGTAAATTATGAAGATTTACTGGAAAGGTGGAAAGAGACGCGAGAGAACCTACAGAAATTCCGCCTAAAAGAAGGTTTTCTAGCCCAAACTTCTATTTGCCCTTCCAAGAATTTGAACTCCAGTCTCTAACGTAGAAATTAGATGTCATTAACAGTCGAATTTTATTAATGCTGCACTTCATTGTCTCTTCACCCCAACCGAACCTAATCGATCTGTTCATGGTACACCTGAATGTCTCTGTCCACTAAAAATGATACTAATAAGCTCGGCTAATGGTGTATCTGAGAGTCAATCATTCACAACAATTGTTTCTAACTGTTCGGTTAATGCTTAACCTGAATGTCTTTGTCTACTACAAAATAATGATATTAATAGACCTGCTAGTGGACTAATGGTGCATCTGAGTGTCTTAATCCTCTACATCTTTTTCTATTACAACCAATACCGTGTGATCAAATATTTTCGGACTTTCCCTCCAGTCAATTCGAATTAATGTCGTCACTAAAGCAGAGTGAATTTCTATGCACTGAGGCCTCGACGCCCAGTTGATGGGTACCTTGGAGTTAGTCTTACGAGTGGTGTGAAGTAATAGGTGTATACCGTAGTGGCACGCGTACTTAACCGCGAGAGTTCAAACAGCATGTAACTTATTGTTCTTCCTCAGCCTCACATTGTTCCAAAAAATAAGTACAGAATTTGATGCGAGCTGGCAAATCAGGATCTCTCAACTCATGCAGCCGTGCTATTTTGTATGGGTAGAGCTTCATTCCTTTCTTTACTGCCGTATGACAGGAGCCATATGAGAACCCAACCTCTCGACTGAGCTGAAGTAGTGATGTCCGTGGCCTCTATCATACGTCCTCGTATTATGGCTATGGTAACGTCTGTAAGTTTAGAGCGCACAGTCCTTTTTTTTTCGGGTAACTGAGCCAGTCGCGCGAAAGAGGGCCATATTGCATCTATGACAAGCAAAATACGGTATCGTATTGAAACAATAAAAATATCTAGCTACATGCCGTACGTAATATCTACCTGTCCGATCGGTAAATGAGTAAAGGAAAGGCTAAAACCGTAAGAAAGAGAGAGATTTGATCATTAACAGATCAATGAAAAGGGAAATAAAGAAATTCATTAAGAAGAAGGAATTTAATATGACAATTACAATCTGATTACAACACATCCAACTAACCTCTTAACTGTCCTTGTAATGTTGTCTCTGGGTAACTGCTGAAATTCTGGGTAAGAGAGGCGAAATTCATTCACACAGCGACCCCTGGATATTCTCCCTGGATTATTCTTCCAGATCGAGAAAAAACTTCAATCATGAAAATACGGTGCTCGGTGGTGGTTTCCATCCATCTCTCTGGCAATGGAAAAAGTGACTGGGGATATTGGTCATGTTAGTAGGCCTAGTTATTGGTGGCAAGTACTCTCGAAGACTTTCGTTCTCTCCATCACACCGCCACCTCTTCAAGGCACGGCTCACTAACTAGCAATGAAGTCAGTCATTCAAATTGACTGGCGGGAAAGGCCGAAAATATCTGATCACACAGTATGAACATTCTCCTAATTGTGCATTTGAACATATTTTCCAACCACTATACTACCGGCCCTAACCAATCGACTGATGGTGCACCCAAGCCTGTTTGTCGTCTACAACTGGCTCTAACACCTAGGCTAATGGTTCACTTCATTATTTCTGTACATCACAGACACCAGCAGGAAACTTCTATCTGCTGCGTTGAAAATCGGTATGCTAGTAGTTGGGCTAACGACGTCCCCGAACGTTGTTTAAATAAACTTAGTGTAAATGAACTTGTTTGTGAGGTTGCTGTATTGCATGTTACTAGGCCGTTTCCATGGTTACTTCTGATACGATGTGACCCTGTTTCAAATTGCACAAGAAAGATGCCACTGGCGAGGTGGTGAGTGGTGGTTGTGTTAAGCTTTACTACTGCTGATAAAGTAAGAGACAGCCATTTCGAAGTGAGTGGGGCGGCAGGATCGGTCGATAAGGGGACTGATGGAGCCTCGAGGGTGTGACATATGAACAAGAAGGATCAAACCAGTTACACCTGGAGAGAATGACGGAAATTTTGAGGATTTGGAAAATCTCGCAAGTAAAAATCAAATTTACACTAACCAAGGATTCAAGGTGTTCAGTACAAGTTATTTCCTAACAGATGTTCCTCAAAGTGTCTGAACAGACGAAAACGTTAGTTCCATAATATGTACAAAATCGTAATGCATGAATGATTTGAATATTTATTGTTCATAAACACAAAAGACGGAACTTTTCAATAAATATTCTTGTCCTAACCAAGGACTCAAACAAGGTTGCAGTCTTTCTCCATGTTTATTCAATATATACCTTAATTAAATAATAAAAGAGTAGAATAAAGAAACAAATAAAGGAATATAACTAGATAATACAAATTACTTAAAATATTACTATATGATGATGGCCAGGTAATAGTAGCAAGTACTATAGTAGACGACCTGCAACAGTAAGCCTATATTTCGATACTGCTCTATAACAGAGGCGAGGCAAGGTTTTAAAAAACAAGGCGCTTGCGCCGAGTTTTTTAATTCCTGAGAATTTGTTATGCATTTAACGCCCATGTATTGTATATTATTTCTTGCACAATCATAATTTATATCTTTACGTTATTTATTATTATGTATTTTAGTTATGTATTAATTTTGAACTGAAGTTTGTCATTTTATTAACAGCAATGTGCAATTTTATAGGTGACCTGTTTTTATGTTCCTTTGTTTCATTTATTGGATACGACTGTCTTTAATGTGTATGCATTGTTCAAATAAACACAAAGCCATTGCAATATACGAAACTGAAGTGTCTGAATCTTTTTCTATAACTAAAGAAAATGACAGTCTTCATCCCATAACATTTAATAATTTGTTCAAACTTCACGTTCAATTTAAATGTTAATAAATGAAGTTACAGCTTGTTCTGTAGAGTTCTTGTTCTTTTTTAATTTACAAGGAACTGTATGTCAAGTTCGTAGAGAATTTACTTACAACACAGTTAATTTATTTACTGCACGATTATTTCCAGCATTTCCGTAGTAACCATTGAACGTGTTGTATCTTCAAGTTACATGGCATGCAAAAATTATAATAAGTATGCAAAAAGAGCATGATTGTGCAAAAAGAATACTTTTAATTTACATAAAATAATATGTGAATAATACAATTTTAAAATATCCATTGAAAAAATAAAATCAAACAACAAATTAGATACAAAATATCAACAATTTTAAAATACCCATTGTTTTAAAAAGTCAAGTCAAACAACAAATTAGATACAAAATAGCAACAGAAAACAAAATTATTTGACAAGAAAGCCATTTTACCTAGGATGTGACATCTCATTTGATTATGACAGATATAATAGATAAAATAGCAAAATTTTAAAGAAAAATGTGTATTGATAAAATGATCACTAAATAACAAAGCAACAAAAGAGACACAATTACAATTCTATAAAACATTAGCAGTACCAGCGTTACCAGTACTCTACGGTTCTGAATCCTGGATATAGAGAAAATATGATAACAACAACATAATAGTACATTATGCAACGAGCCTATAATGAAGGTAATTAAGAAGTGAGTATGGATATTTATGAAACGAGCGCAAGCGAGTTTCATAATTTTCATATGAGCTTCTTAATTACCATTATAGGCGAGTTTCATACGACTTTTTATGCTCGACCATATTTCTAACTTGATATTTTTAATTTTAATTGTATCTGACCTTCAGCAATGTTCCGTATGTTGTGAGATGTACGCAGACGCGAAAGTATTGATTTTTTCCGAGGAACAGATGTCCACATTGACCTTGCTAGGCCATAAGAACCTACAGAGATAACATTGAAATTAAATTAGACATTGAAAAACGAGATGACAAATTGAATTTATTTGAATATTATTTACAATTAATGCTAATTATTATAGTAACAGAACATAACCTTCTGCGACAGTATTGGATTTCCAGCCTCCGTGACTTTTCGCTAATTCTCTTTCGATTGCATATCCGAGAATAATCTATACTTGCGGTTTTATAACGGTAGAAAGCTGACCTGTCATTGGCTGAACAGTTGTAACCTGAGTCGTCATTGGCTGAAAGACCTGACCTTTAATGAGCAGGTGTACTTTAATGACATGCATTAAAGGACTGCTACCAGGTGTATAATTACTACGTTTCGGCATGGTCGAGCATAAACTTTATTAAACTTTTACGTCCTGTTAAAGGCTGCACATGGGAGGACAGATTTGAAGACATAGAAATTAGACAGGACCTTGAAATATTTGTAATCCCAGACAAAATAGAAACATGTAGGCAGAACTGGAAAGATCACAAAGACAGAATGAATGGAGAAAAATATCCTAAGCAAATAATGCAATACAAAGCAGAAGAAAGGCGAGATGTAGGCGGACTTAGGAAGCGATGAGTTGAGTCATCACAGATGTAATGACCTAATCCGTGCATGAAGATAATGATGATGATGGTAATGGTAATAATTTTGTATGATATTAATTTTATATATATTCTTGTGTATTATTAATTACCCCCGGTGTGCCTCAAGTAATAGCTCTTTCGATCATAAATGTAGCAATCTTGGGTTCTATTTCTATCAGGAAAGAAGAAGTTCATCGTCCTGCAGATGTAAGTACAGTACCGCGACGTACGCCTGAGCCAGGCGAGTCCATTTAGTTACGCCAAGGTGTGTTTGGGTTATTTACTCGCTTGCCTTCGGAGCGATCGGATGTCATGCATACGGTAGAGCGGTATGTTTCCAGTACAATTAAGTGTCCTGCATTCCTTTACCGACCGCTCGCCCTTATCTCTACTCCGGAACTCTCCCCACTCCTCCTATTACTTCTCCTTTTTCGCGTCGCTGAGCTGTCAGGACTAAATAATCTGTAACAGCGTGTCTTTCCTTTTGTATTTGTTCTGTGTTGTTTGAGGAGTTAGTTTTAGCTTTTGCCACTGTAGGCTAATGATACCAGGTTTACCAATGAATTCGAAGGTCGCTGGTTGAAACCTGGTCAAGGACGATGAATATCAATATCGATGAAAATACTTGTCTTGGCATGACTTTCTTTGAAAGGAAAGTGTTAGCAAACATGAAGAACATGTCATAGAATTACGATACAGAAAAGATCATTGTCCCTGATACAGCAAATAAAATTTTTCGTTCATTTGCCGCCCACATAAAAACTTGAAGGTGGCACTATGGGTCCCTATGAGTGGCGTAATTGTCTACTGCCCTCCACCCCTAAATTCATAACATACGTCCTAATCGGGGTTGATTGGAAATCTCACGAGAGTAGGGAATGCTTCTAAGAGTCCAATTGTTGCTGATTAATGAAAATAGCGATGAATATTGTTATTGTTATTATTATTATTATTATTATTATTATTATTATTATTATTATTATTACATAAGCTTTGGATATGTATTTGTCTAGCACTTTTTAATTTTTACTGAGAACGTATCGTATAGTACAGCATATTTATAGACTTGAACTAGCAGGTGTTTCACTTCTAAAAGATTTTAACTATCGCAATATTTGACATTAACGAGTGAGTATGTATTGTTTTGAGTTTCTGCTTTTGGCTAATTATCTCTGGGAATTCCAAACATTTGTTAATTTTGCATGCATTTATTTACAGTAAATTCCTGTTGACCGACACTGCCGTATCAATTATGGTGCTTGTGTTTCTCTTTTATTATACAGAATTACGTCCATACGGTTGGCATGAATATTTTATATGTTTTTAATTACTTTACAATACAATTTCAAATTGATATTTTTCTGTACCTCTGCTGCATAGTGCTGATTAAATTATCTTTTTTGCTAAGTTGTTTAGTTGTGTTGGAAAATGCTTTATATTGTTATGTTATGACTTTGGGTACTATCCGCCATCTGAATTCCTGGCATTGTTACTAAGAATATGACCAGAATTACTTCTTAGACCTTTCATATTTGGAGTACATTAAGTTTTAATTTTTTTTTCTATTCTTGATTTGGTTTTCGGATCTACGAGGAAGAGTCAAAACGTAACTTTAGGCCTAATAACTTTTTTAATTGAATATGTACAATAAGACAATAAGATTACAAACACTTTATCGCTTTTCAACATAGTCCCAACTACGTTGAATGCAAGTGTTCCTGTTATAATATGTTAAAAGTGATGAAGTGTTTGTAGTCTTATTGTACATAGGTCAATTAATACAATAGTTATTAAGGTTACTTTTTTACTCTCCCTCGTATATCTCAGAATAAGCACCGCTATCACATCGTAAAATTTATCCTCATATATTTTGAATTTCGTTCCTTAACACTATAATAATCCTCTATTTGATGTTCTGGACGATATGTAGGCCTACATCTATATCATGCAGTACATCTCACTTGACGATATGTGTCAGAAGAAGAACAATTGTTTATATGCATCAGAAGTCTACTAGTATAATATGGATAGTCGGCGATGTATGCAATGGAGGGAGAAAGGAACTGACCACCCTACCCAATTATCTCCTGATCTAATTGCCTCATAAGTAGTGTCTTGTTGGTATCACTTGTGAGGTTCAGACCTGTCTTCGGACAGTTGACTAAACAACAACAACATATAGTAATTTTATTACATATTCGAAGCCACAAATGCTATTTTTTTTCTAATTATGTTTCGAAATTTGAACACCTCGAAGTGGAATAAGGAAGTTATGTTCTTATCTTATTGATGTCACTATATTTAATTTTTTTATCCACTCGGTCAATTTCTTTGGCGAGATATTTACGCCAAATCAAAGAGAGATTTTCAACGAAAGATAATGTCTCATGAGCTTTTATACATACATTTTAAGAGTAGGATTAAGTGCAACTTATACACTAGGTATCTATAAACTCGCGAACAATACAGGGTCTTTTAGAAGAATTGTTTTTGCATCTCGATCGGCACTTCAATTTCATAGACACTTCTAAATTTCGATGAAGAGTCTGTTCTAATCGAGTATGCTATTTGTGCAATAAGTGGAAGCGAAACTTGAAAAGAAAAGATGATGTTTGTATTTAAAAATACAAAATAGCCCTACAGATATATTATACGAGATACAAATATAATAAAATAATACACATACCCAGTTCAAAAATATTATTTATTACAAGATGCAAATATAAATAAGAACTACAATAAAATATTACAGATTAAGATTAAGATAGAGAAGATTTTATATAATTATTTTTTACGTCAATAAAATATATTCATTTGTGAAAAAAAGAACTAAATAAATAAAGATTATGGTATATATACTGCAAATTCAGAGCATACAAGTAAAGGTGCCTAATTCCGTGACACCCCTAATCCCGTGATAAAATTTCACTTGACTACCATGGAGTTATGGTCTCTGACATTTAAGTTTTTGAAATACCTAACAGATGCCAGGAGATATTTTCTTTTCAATTCTATTGACTGCCCGTCTTTTGAATAGAAGCAGTCGGCTGCAGAAGCTTTTGTTCAGTGAAAGGTGGTTAACCGGTAAGTTTTTCTTTCTCTTGTGACTGCTCCTGAAGAAACATTTCATATTTGAAGTAAGAATTAATATAGCATTATAAAAAGTCATATATTACTGTAGAATATAGTCAGCTGAATCAATGTGTATGATTATTTAAACATTATGGGTGCTATTCATAGACATTTCGCAGCACGCGCTACGAGCGTACTAGGCTAGCCCCGGCTATCCACTGGTTACTTGTACAGAATTCAAATCATATCCTATTGCTAACACTGGTTTATGAATACGAAAAACGCTGATCATCCACCGGAAGCCCGCGCTAAAAATGTTTATGAATACGGCCCTATGAGACTATAACAATGCTACAGGAGCTTTCCCATTTTCGGATTTATTTTCATATTTCTCCTTCCTGGTTCACTCGACCAGTAATGCCAACGCTAAACTGTGAAAATTAATGTCTATGAAAGACAATAGTTCATGGAAATTATAATAGAAATAAATTATAGAAAGCATAAATTATAATTATAATAAAATAATAGGGCATACATTTAACTTAATTACTGCTGTTCTTAGGAATATACATAATGACAAATAATTGTGTTATAATTCAATTTATTCAAATTTAATTTTGTATTGAATTTAACTTTCAGTTTATTTTGTTTATAATATATCAATATCTAATATGTATTCCTGTAATTACACAAATATTTTCTATGAAATTTGTCACTTAGTCTCTTTTTCTATGTTGTAATTTCTTGCTTAATTCATATTAAAACAATATACCATGATAACATACATTAAAGATTATATATTACAGTTATATGAACACTAATAAATACAATAAAATTATTAAAGAAATTAGTAATAATCAGACGTGTTTCGGAGATGCTTCTCCACCTTCAGTGACTATTTACCACGACGGATGGTTAAGGTGATCGAACTGCGTTGTTGCTTGGCTTAAAGGTATTTATTAGTGTTCATATAACTGTAATATATAATCTTTAATGTATCTTATCAAATCTATTAACACTGTATAATTGACCTAACATGTGTGTTTTATCTTTAAATATGAATATACCATGAGTTTAATGTGTTTTCCCAAATACACCTTTGTTTTATGAGCAGTTAATGAGGATTTTTTAATATCACGGAATTAGGATATCACTCACGGAATTAGGAAACCACTATCACGGAATTTGGATCCCTGTCACGGATTTAGGAGCCACTGTATAACAATGAAGAATCATATATTATATATCAAACTTGTGAAACTGTTGACACTGAATGTTGTAAAAACTGTAGCTAAAGGTCCAAATAACGTCATTTAAATTTTATTTGAAAATGTTTATTACAATTTTGGCATAAAAATAGACTTTATTAAATGTCATGAAATTAGGCAACCTTACCCTATAAGTTACGCTAACTAATTTATTACACATAAATTAACTTAATCAAATTGAAAACATTAACACATTTTTAATTTTCTTGTTATATTTCACTTTCCTTTCACCCTCAGAAGTTCAACGCCGTGGCGTGGTGGTCTGAGGTATCCTGCTTAGGACTCGCGTTACGGAATGCTGGTTCGAGTCCTCATGGGGAAGAAGTTTTCTCATGAAATTTCGGGCAATGCATGGGACTGGTGCCCACCCAGCATCGTGATGCACTGGGAGAGCTACGATAGCTAGCGAAATCAGGTTACGAAGCCAGCTATAACGGCTGGAAGGATCATCGTGCTAACCACACGATACCTCATTTCTGGTTATGATCGTTCACCTCTGCTTCGGCATATGGACGTGAGGACAGTAGCCAGCTGGTCGGTCTGGGTCCTTGAAAGGCTGTAGAGCCACAGATTATTATTATTATTATTATTATTATTATTATTATTATTATTATTATTATTATTATTCATCCCCAGAAGCTGTATGACAGTTGTTTGTCCAACACAAATACGACTCCACACTCACGAGGATTCGAAGCAATTTCCACAGTAATCGTAAGCCAGTGCTCTGTCAACTGAGCTACTCCGGTGGCGCCTGCGGCACTCACACATCTATGGTGTGAGTCATGTCCTCATCAGGTATCCCTTTTCTCGTGAGGATTGCGGCTCCCACATGCCAATCTCGGTATGCAGCTTTATACTCTGTTTTTTATACAGAAGGAAACTTCCCCCCTTTGAGTTTAAACGTTAAGGCGAATCTTGCCGATCAGTAACAAAAGGAGTTGGGGTGTGCTACTTAATACATACACCTGTTTGTCAAGAACGTTAACGTTCTTTGTTATCACCCTCAGTTTAGACCTCCTTGTAACCTAGTTAAGTTCATTTTTAAACACGCTATTCACAAGTACTTTTCATTCAAGGTAATCAATATTGTGATTGGTGCGCTGGTGTTGATCTGTTAGTAATGACCAAGCTTAGGATCCGAGACAACTTAAGATTGAAGTGAAGTTAACAGTGCAGCGGAGTACAGATGGAGTGAGGTGGCCGTTGACTTTTTTTTTTTTTACCTGTGCGTCAGTGTGCAATCCGGTTCGTGATCAGAGATACAGTATTCTTCCGAGTCTACCTACGAAACGAACTCAGGCCATCACAATGCATTTTTAATTCATAGTGAGCAGTTTTTTCGACCTAGTTGTAAGTATGTACTACATGATTGTTCATTGTCGCCGAGGGACATGAAAACGTGTGAGGTATGTATCCTGCTTCATTTTCCACTGTCACTAGATTGTACTATTAATAGTAGAATATAACGCAGCACATTGACGTCGTTGTTTACATTCACAGTATGCCTGTATATTCAAGAAACTCTATAGTCAAGTTGTGCATACATTGGTTGTTAAAGTGTCCGGATTCTAAGGCTGGTAATGACTTTCCATTTAATAGGTGGTAGAGGACATTACGTACATCCTGATACCAAGGAAATCGTGTGTCGTGTTTATACTGTATGTATTTCCAGAGTGAATATGGCAACGTAAGGAATGAAAGACAATTTCTGTTAGTCATGTTTTGGAGAGAACACTTAAAGCGTCGGGTGAGTCTAAAATTACAGTTACGTGGTTACATGAAAGAAAATGAATAATTGGGAGAAAACCATAAAAGACCTTTCAAAAAACGCATTCGCGATTCTCGTGTTACATCATTGGACATATTTAATCAGAAAGTTTTAAGACGGACAGTAATTGCTTTATATAAACAACAATTTTTACCTACTTTGGACAATATTTTTACCTGAAGCTCGCAAAATACGAAACACTACAAATTAAATTTGATATTCCTCATTGCGCAAAGTACTAAAAGCTACTGAATCCCAATACAGCAGAAGCGTGGACAATTATAAATATTTAATGGAAAGTAACGACATTGATGCATGTCGCAACGAATTCTTAAGAAAAAAAATAGTGAATTACGAAAATCTGCTATAAATTTTAGATGTAATTTTTTTTAGTGTATCTCTGTATTTTGGGTTCATATAATATTCGTTTAGTTGAATTTGTTTTTGTCGACTTAGTTCTGAAATGTCCTCGTCTCGAAGTGGAGGTGTATAAAAAGACAGTAAAATAGCCTCTGCGATCCTGATCTATTGCTATTCTGTCGTGCTTCTCCCTCCCCTTCATGTGGTAGCTATTCGGTTACGTCCATTTCCGACTTTTCTCCTTCAAAATTCATTCAATAGAACGGCGGTAATCGAAGTGAGATAAGTGTCCAAGAGGTTTGGTGCTCACATAGACACATTCTTTCAGCTCCAATTTACCTTACTAAGGACGCGTTTTTGTGTACCTTTTAAAAGTTTCTCCTAGTATTTCTCCATTGACATTGATTGATGCTCCGGTGTCTCTTATGCAGATTTATGAATTCACTATCACTGACATCTTTGGACAAGCCGCGAGGAACCCACCATGACGTTCGATCGATTCGGCGTTACGTAAACAAAAGTGATGCTCTGTTTTTCGAGACGGAAATGATAATGGAAGGGAAATTGTGGAGTGTGTTGGTGGAATGACGATGGGAAACGGGAGAGCCCAGGGAGAAACCATGACAACATTGGCTTTGTCTACCACAAATACAACTCCGCCATAGCCGGGTTTGAATTCAATTCGGATCCGCGGTCGTCTTAAGTGAGCTACCAAGCGGCTACTTACTTAACTCTAAGGAACGGCAATTTGATGTGGAGCATGTTTATTGCTCCACTGACAACAGTGCATGCTTCATGCATGCCGGAGCGTGAAAATCAAACATGAAAACATTAATGAAATTAGCCTCGCTGCTCGGAGCTCCACACTATGAATAAGACAAATTTCATTTTCTGCGCGTCCTTCGCTGTTAAAAATTCAAAAGCCCAGTCTGGCGGGTCAGCCTGCGTCACACCGAGGACATGTGAACCCGCAATCAACGGATTGCCTATTCTATTGTGCGGCATTTCTATTGTGTCGCTGACCGCCTCCCTCACAGGCCTGAGTTGCATTTTTTTTTTTTTTGCAAGAAGACAGATTTACAAGACCGCTTCCAATCTGTCGTGCAATCAGTTTATCCCGCTCTAATACAACGAATATCCATACAGTGTACACAAGAACAGCTGTGGGCGACAAAATATCCGGGACAGAATTATTTTAATTATCGAAAATTTACGACACCGGCCTGCCAGCTACACTTTCTTTCCGGAGGAAGCCAAACTGTGCATTTTATGGAACATTAAAATCCATTTCCCCGACTGAATTTCAAACCGCGAATGTCAAATGCAACTGCTAGCAATTATCTGATAGATCACTAGTGAGTTCGAATCCCCTATACAAGACAAATATTTATTCCTTGTCACTGTGGTGTTCTGTGTTGTCACTGTCGTAATGGTTTCTAGTTACGGGAGTCTTACCATGTGTCTGCATAGTCTTGTTGGGATGCCTATACTGATTTTAATTTTAGAAAAGTTATTTAAAAATGCTGTTAATATATCCCTCATATATCTTGCTGATGTTACTGTATTGTAAAATAAAAATGGTCCTGTAATTCGAGATGCTCTCATTGTACAATACACGCTCACTTTCTGATCGTAGAAAGACACTTGAAAATGTTTGTATGGATTTGAAGAATTCAGTCCCTACAGTTTTGTGAATCGACGTAATCACAAAGATAGTTTACTGATATTGAAAAATATCTGACCTACAATTTTCTGATCGTGTAAGCGAACTTTCTAACTACGGGATAAGTCGGAACCATAGACTTACTAAATAACCGCTAGACCGCTCACTGGCGCTAGTGTTATGCTCTCAAATTGAACAGTCGACGAGCGGCCATTTGTTTGGTAGAGCTGAATAAGTATGGTTCTTTCGTGTGCTGCTTTTTATAGCAGCAATGCACACGGATGTAACGATAAAGAAGGAAGGAATGTTATATTTCACTGGTTAGTTAATCCTTAATTTCTACGACGATTTTTTCTCCATATTATGTTACAGAAGACAAACTATTGTACTTGCCATGTGACTCTTTATGCTTCAAGTTTCCTCTGAGTAAAGATTCCCTTAACCGAAAGTGAATAGGTGCAATCCGCAGAGAGAATTTCTACCCTACATTAAATCATTCAGTGTGTTCAACTCATTTCGAAGATAGTAATTACCTTTCAAACTACGTTATTATACACTGTTATTGTCCTTCACTCACTCTATATCATTCATTTTCTTCAAACAGCTGTTGTTTCAGTGCATACATGGATAATAAAATGATTCATTGAAATTAAACATACAGAAACTGCACAAATTATAACAATATATTTCTTTTAATATAACTGATTGAAAGTAATTCCTGTCTTATTTACGGATTAATGAAACATTTTCTTATGCTATTGCTGCTGCTACTGCTGTTATTACTACTACTATTCCTGCTACTGCTGCTACTACTTTTATGACTTCATACAGTAGTTTAACCTACAGATTGAATTAAAAAGTTGACATTAATTCTTTTATTAACCGTGGTTATGAATGTTCACATTCAGAGTTCCTATGAAAATGATGCAAGTCTGAACACAGTATCTATTTCTGACAGCCAGGGTTGTCGGGTATCCCAATTTAGGCGGGATTCTCCCAATTTCCTGGTTGAGTCCCGATTAAACGAAGTCGGGATTGACAAAAATCCCGATTTTACAGATGTTAGCCTTGAACATATTTAAACAAATTAGTCTGCATTACCTATTATCCGATATTTTTATTTATATATTGACTCAAATGGTAACATTATAAACACAGAGATAACCTGCGGATATTTAGTAAGTCTATGAGGTAGCCCAGCTGATTGCCATAAGGCAACTAAACTCGCAAAATAATACTTCTTCTAGTTCTACCGCAATGCTGATTATTCCGTTCCGGTCCCTAGTCGCTGTTCTCGCAATTAGTAAACATTATGTATTTCAAGTGCGTTGACTGGCAAGAAAGATAGCGTTTTGATATCGTACTTTACACTAATAACAGAGACTACAATTGCTGCGTTGTATAGTTTAGTGAACTATGTTTAAACATGGATTCATCGTCAGATAGTGAAACTGTTGCAGTACCGGTTCCAAAATTAATTTATTAGCAAATTGTTAAAACATAGTAAAAGAAAAAAAATTTTGTAGTGTTTACTGTACATTGTGTCCATCGTATTTTACTGTTTCTCACGGAGGTGAATAGGCCTATTACACTAAAAAGCACGTGAACACCGTGCAGAAAACTGCTATAAATCTTATGATAGGCTAAATTGTTGACAAGTGTAATGTCTTAAGTTAGCTTCTGATATCCCGACTTCCCTCGCAGGAAACCTAGCAACTCTGCTGACAGTAGAGACACGGTATTAAAGGTGTCGCAAAGGAAGTATAGTTCCTTTAAACAAAAACATTTAGCTTTCGGATACGCAATACAACACGTATTCAAATAGCGGTTTCGAAATACCGCGCGTTTTCTACCTAACAAATGGCGGCTTTCTGCTGCTTCAATTTGGGAACATATTTCTCACTTTTCCGCTACGGCGTGGTAGAGGCTCGGTCGGAACCAAAGACATAACAAATTGACAAGCTTTGAAATAGTTCCGCTAGATCTCAATAGGTGACACTTTCATTGAGACGGGTAAAAAAGGCGTTGAGCAAAATGATTATGTAGATCAAATATAAATTATTCTCATAACTGATAGTATCAGTGGTTTCCCGCTAACCCTAGTGCTTTTTACTATCATTAGAGGGAGATGAAATTCCGTATTCTATAATGCGGGTACATTTATGTACTATTGGCAACATTGACTGTCACCTTCGCCATCTTTTCGTACAAGTAATAACTAAAGAAGCCAAACTTACACGCACAAATTATCGATCACTATCGAATAGTAGGAGTCAATGTATGTAAAAGATATTAACCGAGGATTAACATTTTCAGTGTTTAATAATTATGCCCGTGATAATGCCTGAAGCGAAACAACTAAATTAATGGAAGCATCAGTTAAAAATATAAATCCATAGAAGCACTATAGAACGGCATTTTGTCTAATGTCTCAGAAGATAGTGAAATAAAATGGAAAATTTCCCATATGTATATCTAGTTTAAAATCCTAGGAGTACACTATGTTCTTTTCTTGTTTTGAATATTTGTTTCTTCTTTTTTCGTCTCTTCATATAACTGTGCTAAAGCTATTATGAGATCCATTTTAAACTGCATCACGATTCGGTTCGGTTCGATTCCATTAGATGTAAGCGGCTGCGGACGTTTCATTTCTATTCGATTCGGTTCGATCCCGCTAAGTGGGAGCAGGCCTTTGCACAACGACTGTCATGCAAAGAATTAACTTCCACTCAGGCTCTCTAACCATGCTAATGACACCATGAGTATTGGCTATTCTAGAATAAACAAAGTTATGTTAGGGGTTTGGGCACTTACGAATCAAGAGGGACAAAATAAATTTGGATTTCAGTAAAACTTGTGCTTATGTTGGCAGTTATATTCAATAGCATCTTGAAATGACATCTACCGCGGGCTTGCACTTATGTTGGCCGGGAATCTAAAATAAGGGTGGGTGCAGCTGACATTCTGCTTTCTTCAGGAAGAAGATCACTACTTTCGATATAGGCTATGTTGGTCGTCCACTTCAGAAATGGAAAACTGGAGCGGAGACAGAAAATTATCCTAATCTTTGAAGTATATGAGAAGATGAAGATGATGTTGAAATTTAAATGTAGACTTAATCAAAATAAAATACTATTATCTGTCTCAAAAGTTCTTCTGGTCCGTTACGTTCTCATCCTGTAGAAATTCGAAATAATAAAGCCTTAAATAACGTATTCAGCCACAAATTAAACCTATTATTCTTCTAATGAGGGAGAAAGAAATTATGAATTGTTCATAAGAAGTGTAGATTGCACTTTTCCGTTATCGGAAATGAAAATTATGACGATTCGAGAGTTAGCTGTAGTATGTCTTTACCTTCAGGTGAACAAACAATTGTGACGATTGTTAGTTCATAGTCAGTGGAGTAGTTACAAACTGTTAAACTCGCTTAACTGAACAACATAGCCACGAGAGTGCGAGGTTATATAGAGAAAGGACGACTATCATATGGAGTTTCAAATACGCGTAATGAAATTATGAACGAATTTTTATTACATTACGAATGGGCAGATACCCAAGCAAAACGGAACAATTACAGCACAGAGAATACAACAAAATACAAATAAAAAACAACAAAATAACACGCCAAAACGAAGCAAATTATATTGTGACCGCTGCAGTTCTTTACCGGCAAGTTTTTTTTGACACATCAACACTTGTATTATCAACCAGTGTGGCTTTCTCTTATATCGACGGAGCAGTGTGTAGAGAAATAGTGATTATTTCTCTTAAAGCTCCAGATAAAATGCATAAATTTTATTTATTTATTCGGATGACAGGTACATAGATAACTTATCTTTTACCTAAACACAACCTCAATATTAAAAAAAAAATTAACTTAATATAACTTAAAATTAAATCTAAAGAAGGAACTAAAGAAAATCCTTAAGGAACTAAAAACTAGGAACTAATTAAATAACAGAGGCATGAGGCTTCTCGCTTCCCAGTATCTGGCACATTCAGTCAGTAATTTTAGAGCTGGACAGCGTTGGAGATGATCCCTATTCATCGCTTCTTGAAGGTCACAAAGGGTACAGGTTGGATGTTGATAAATACCGAAACGGTAGAGATGCTGCGCCAAGCAGTCATGACCAGTTGCAAGGCGGAAATGCGCGACTGCCAATCTTCTTGGTCCGTTAGGTATCGATAGAAGGCCCCTTCTCCAGTGTTTGTCATATGTTCTTTCGGCAATCTGATGGGAGTGGATGTTGTGGGCAACTTCTTTGATGTATAATTTTATTGTCTGGAAGGGTGTTGGTTTAGGAGATGTTTGTAAAATTTTAGCACCTTTTTTGCCAAGGCATCGGCCTGCTCATTGCCAAATAAGTAGCAGTACCCGGGGACCCACTGTAGTACCACGATTTTGTGTTTTGCTTGTAATAGTTGTATGGCATTTTGACAGTCTTGGATTGATGAAGACTCAGGGTCTGAGGAACCTACAGATTCTATGGCTGCTTTGGAGTCTGACAGGATGACGACATTCTTGAATTTAGTTTGATGACATATCAGTTGAGCTAAGGCTACCCTGATAGCTTCAATTTCACCATCATAAGCTGACCTATGAGTGTCTACCGCTGTATAGGAGGCAAAGATATCGCTGTATACACCGGCACCAACATTAATATCATCCTCCGATTTGGATCCATCTGTATAAACACGAAGCCACTCAGTTTCTGGATACTTGAGGTTAATTGTTTCAAGAGCCAGGGATCTTAATATATCTACTGGTGTTTTTCTTTTACAAACATCATCTTCCAAATCTACGGAGAATAAGATGGAGTTAGAAAGTATTGGATTTAAAAATTGAGGAAGAGGTTCTGGAGTATTACAAATCTGATATATTTCCCTCAATTCCATGACTCTTTTTATAAATCCGTGCTGTGTTTTCAACCTTCTTTCGACATTATGATAAGATTGCCAGAATTGGTCTCCAGGAATTCTGAATAGCTTTTCGTAAAGAATTAGTGCCTTCTCTTCAATTAATCTATGAATCGGTTTAAATCCTGTTAAGAGGAGCATGACATTAATTGGAGTGGTTTTGACTCCACCAGTGAGGAGGCGTAGGGTTTTGCACTTGATTGATTTTATCTAATACTGTCTCCGAAGCTGTTATTAGGGGTTCACAACAGTGCAGTATTTGAGGTAGTATATAAATTTTATATACTGTTTGTAGGATAGTGCGGTCACAACCCCATTTTGAACCTGCAATTCGTTTAATTCCATTTAACCGTTTGGATGATGAGGATACAATTTTTTTCTGCTTGGTGAGACCGTTTAGTTTCCTATCAAAGGACACTCCTAAATACATCTGTTTGATGAAGTGGAATATCTTTGTATCTTAGGTTAGGGTGTATGGCTTGATGACTTAAAGAGAAGTTTTGGAACTTAGTTTTAGTCATATTTACATTCATGTTATTGTGGCCACATCAATGTTCCAGGATGTTGAGTGCTGTGTTAAGAATGTTAGTGGTTTCTGACTCGGCTTTTCTTTTGGGTCTTTCAGTATAAAAGAATAAATCATCCGCATAAAATAGGCATCTTATTTTGGGTATACATTTTAATTCCTGAATAAAATCATTTATGTATATATTGAACAAAACACAACTTAACACTGCTCCTTGAGGAACGCCAGTTTGCAATAAATTGCTTCTCGAAAGGGAAGATCCAAAACGGACTTTACATGAACGTTGATTAACCATCGAAGCATGTTAGATTTAATGCCTAATTGAGCAAGTTTGTATATCAGTTTCTCTCTCCAAACTTAGTCATATGCAGCACTAAAATCAACAAAGACTGCAGTAAGTATGTTACCTCTATCTAAGGTATCCTTTATATCCTGACTAAATTTAGTAACTTACTGAACAGTTGATCTACGCTTGTTCATAAGCTAATAATTTGTTAAATTAAATATACCAGTTTAACCTTTGAGAGACTATGCGTTCCATTAACTTTGCCATAACACTAGTTAACGAGATTGGTCTATAATTTGCCATGTATGTAGGATCTTTACCTTTTTTTAAAATCGGAATGACAACAGCACTCTTCCATTGGGATGGTATTAATCCTGTAGACCAGATTTTGTTTAAAAAAGCAAGAGTGGTGCGTTTAGCCTCTATTCCTAGATGTTTGATAAACTCGGGATGGATTTTGTCTTCTCCTGGTGTTTTCTTGCTTTTCAGGATTCTTATTGCCTTATTGAGTTCTTTCATTAAACAGGAGTTGTGAAAATATCATCTGATAAAGTATCCACCTCATTTATGAGATCTGATGTTTTATTTTTATACTTTACCTTCTCATTTATGAGATCTGATGTTTTATGTTTAATTACTTTGGATTGCTTTCTTGGGTGCGATGTAGATCTACCTCCTCGTGGTGCACCCTGGACGCTTACTAGCGACAAAAAGATCTACAAAATGACACACAACCTCACATCAAATGCATAAATGAAAAATGGTTTCACTACGATTCCTCTATTACTGCACTTTTCTAATTTTTATGTACCAACTGGCTCACTTTCAGTATTCATGGCTTTTGAGCGGGATTCAATTTCAGATAGATCTTAAGATGATTGTGTTTAATAAAATTACCAGAGGTTCTCTCCAGTATAGTTGATAAAATTAAATAATATAAATACAAATAGAAAATAAGATAAATAGAAGTTATCATATTAAAAATGTTACTTCAATTTCTCCATGGTTGTCAACCTATCATTGACCAACTTCTCTTACTGATTGTAAATATTCTCCGTGCTTTAAAGGCCTTGAAATAAACGATCAGGCCTACATTTTCCTTAAAAATGAATTTCGGGAATTTTTTTCGTGCTATTACATTTTTCTTCCCAGAATTCCAGTAAAGTTTCCATTGTAATTTCAAGATTGTCACTTGCGTTTGAAAGCCAGCACAATAGTATTTCCTCGAGTGTAAGATTAAGAATGTCACACTTCACAAACTACTTGAGCTAAAATTTTAATTTGTAGCTAATTAGGTTTCAATGATAAAAAAAACTGTTGTTGTTGTTTAGTCAACTGTCCGAAGACAGGTTTGAACCTCATAAGTAACACCAAAAAGGCATAGCTCATGAGGCAACTAGGCCAGGTGATAATGGGGTAGGGTGGCCAGGTCTTTTCTCCTCCAATGCATACATCGCCGATTAGCTACATATTCGTCTAATCAGACTTCAGATGCATATAAACAATATTGTTCTTCCTCTGGCACATATTGTCAAGTGAAATGTACTGCCTGATAATAGCCTCAATCAGAGATAAAAAAAACGGTGTACTAAAAAATTTCTGAAATGCTTGTAATCTAAAGATGTGCATTCTTATTTTAAAGCGGAGGCCTTAAATGTAAATTATTTGTATAATTTCAAGCAACCGTTTTATAAACAAGAAGGAAGATGGAATGAAGGAAGTTCTAATAAGCTACAGTGACTATTTTGTTTATATGACGTCATTCCATTTTCGACCAATTAAGTGTAATGAAATTTTGAATTCCAACCAATCACAGTCAGACATCGCGATAATTTTTGCAGCTAGATTTATCGCTATCAATTTATCGCATGATCGTTCTTTTGTTTAGTCGGTGTCGCCAACTGTTTCCCCGCAAATCGATGAGCATGAATCCATTACTCATTAATGCACAGATAAAAAAAGAATTCATAATCATATAATTTTATAGTATTATAATTGTTACACCTTACTGAGTACAAATACACAAAAATTACAATTTTATCTCTTCTGGTATAGTAGATATGACCTGTATGATATAACATACGCTGGGAAGTTACAGTATCAGTTTCATACAAATACTTAATAGGCCCCTACAATGTAAGAAAGGAATTTTGAACTAATATTTGAACAATATATCCAAGTCTAATCGCTTTAATTATTATTTTACATACTTCAACAACATTTTTTTTCGGTTTTCTTCATTTTATATGATATTTTAGAAAACAAGTACCAGGATGAAGATCAACATTACATTTGACGCAACAAAAACTCGCACATTTCCCACGGTAAGCACATCTGCGCCCAGTGCTTTACCAGACAACTAGGTGATCAAGTCTATAATAACGTATTTAATTGAGAGCAAGGTTTCTCCCTTTAGGTGTTACAGTCTTAGAAATGCTCATTAGTGGAGTTGCAAGCAATGAATTTACAATTTGTCTTGTGAATTCCAGCAAAGATATTGACTTCTGATATTGTCTGTAAAGCATCCACAAGTTGACTAGTTATCCATTGATATAAAATCTGATAAGTGGCCAGTACCATTTCTTGGATCATAGTCGAAGTCGATAGAGTCCTCTCAATTTGCCAAAAATGTCCACACCACCCATACACGCATTATACATTTTTATAACTTTCGGTTGTTGAACAATGATTTTTCTCTTATACTTAGTTCTCCACCGTGAGCATGAGCCTAAAGAAACTACATCTAGTTTTGCTGCATTTGTTGATATAGTGACCTGAGCATTGTCATTCCATCGTCAGATTACTAGATGTGTCTTTGATGGCATGACAAGTACCTCTTTGGAGGTGCCTTTTCAATTCTATCAGCTGTTATAATTCCAAAGCTCGTGATATTTACTGTTGAACATTTTTACAATAACCCTAAGGAAGTGAAGTAATTGTCTATAAATAGTTTACTGTCATCAGGTAGCAATCCAACACAAAACACCGTGAGCATGAGCCTAAAGAAACTACATCTAGTGCTGCTGCATTTGTTGATATAGTGACCTGAGCATTGTCATTCCATCGTCAGATTACTAGATGTGTCTTTGATGGCATGACAAGTACCTCTTTGGAGGTGCCTTTTCAATTCTATCAGCTGTTATAATTCCAAAGCACGTGATATTTACTGTTGAACATTTTTACAATAACCCAAAGGAAGTGAAATAATTGTCTATAAATAGTTTACTGTCATCAGGTAGCAATCCAACACAAAACATCTATGTAATAGCATTTCCTAGAGTCACCCCTGATCCTCGTTCGACTCTCACTGTATACGTTTCGAACTTTATAAGGTACCCTGCAGGCGCCATCAAGCACGAAGGCTGATTGTTTTTCATCGTATGAATTGCTTGATACTATAATGACAAAAATATGGTTCCATTGCTTCGTCAACTGAATATGAATTTGGAACAATGTCAACCATGTTCTGGAACATTTCATTCAGACGATTGAAGAAGGGCCTAAGTTTGTATTATTTTATCATTCTTGTCAATTGCGTTTTTGTAACTGAAATTAAGGAAATGATGAATTGTTTCAAATTTGTTTCTGGTGATACAGTTTGGAACTAGAATGTTATGGCTATCAGGACGAATCTCCAAGAACATTCTTCGCGAAGGCAATTAGAGATATCCAGACAAAAGCAAAATGCCAAGGTATTGATACATGTCTTCCATTGATCCTATGATATTTGGATAATCATTCATTACGGCATATTTTACAGTTTCTCGAATTGAGTGAGTAATAAACAACACTAAGCTAAATGCCATCACTGTCTAGAGTAGCCTACACACTCACCCTGCGCGGAAGGGATGATACGTCAGTATTCCGTAGTATACCCCTTTAACCTCTTTCCAGGGGTTGGAGTTAAAACGTCACTTTGAACACCTCTACTCTAGGCTTATAGTTAGTAGATTTTTTTGCAGTCCATTTCACACATGCCCCAAGGAGAATTGATCTAACAGAATATACAGAAAATGATGTCGTTATTGCTCAGCGTATGATATATCATACCATATTTAGAAACTGAAATTGCTATGCTTCTATACAAAGATACATGTATACCAAATGGCCTGAATTATTCACGAATACCTAACAAGTAATATTAGCGCTAGTTTCATAATTCATGATATAATTTATATTGAAAATAAGTGCCTTTATTCCAATCAAAGTTTTCTTTTCTTTAAGATCCAAACTCAAAACCTCATACCAACAAGAGAAACGATCACAGAGCATTCAACAATGCCTGAATCTTAAACCACATCCATGTAGTGCCTACATGAACAAAATTGTTAACTTGAAGTCAAAGGGAAATGAATGAAAAAATATTTCTCACCCCGTATTTTTAATCATATTCTGGGCATTAATGGGCACGGTTAAACGTTTCTTTCAACTTTACGCATTCAAGCAATGAATGCAAGATTGATATTTAACATTAATTAATATATTTACGCAGTGAAGACGACGTTCGAAACGGTACACCATGTAGACACAAAATCTTCATGCCTCTTAATTGAACGTACGCTTTAAACTTGATTCTTTCAATATTCTTCCCAGATTGCATGCATACGCGCATGGAAAACTGAACTGTTTTGATGCAGCTTTAGTTCCTTTACACACTACAGCGAGAATGTGTTTGTCGATCTATGGAAAATTCTTTCCTGTAGCACGGAGTAACGCTCGAAATAAGGCATAGTTGACAATGTTCCCGCTCCCACAGGTAACCTAACCCAATTTAGCCTATCAAAGTTGTATTGCGTGAATGAAATTAACAATTAATAGAAAGTCAGATGTTCAAATTCCATGTCCATTGTAGGCTATCTGAAGGAAATTAGGCCTACACTCCTTCATTCAGATTTGATAACTGTTTTTTTTTCAGAAATTCATTTAATTAATGTATTAATCATGTCACTTGCAATTATATTATAAAATGTTTAAATTAAATTATGATTTCAGCAGATAATGAAAATGTATTTCTGTTATAATAATAAGAGAAAAGCGCAGTATATGTAATTAACATTGTTAAACCTGTATTTCGCTTATCTTAATTGGCATTACTGAATAAACATCCAATTTCTTTATTGCAATAATCGATATTCATCTATTTGAACTTCACAATGTCTGAATAGGTTAAGTATTCGTAAATATACAATTATTAACATTTTCTGAGCGAATTTTAGGGATATATTGTTTACATTTTTATTTTATTCACGAAATGGTCCTAATAAATGTCACTCGAGGTCTCGCTTCGCTCGTGGATTTATCGGGAAATCTCAGACCTCTCGTGACATTACTATAGATAATTTTGATATCACTTTTATACTTACGGAAGAATAGAAGATCGACAACCTAGATTTTGACTGAACGGAGAAGAAGAATAAATGTTTTATTTAGACTTCTTTTCAAGCTCCAGAGACCATAATGCAGATCATAAGATAAATATAGGCCTACATTAGTAACAGAGCAATAACGAAATGGAAATGTATTTTTTACACAAGGAAATAGTTTTCGGAATTTGAAACCGTTTCTCCGGCATCAAAAGCTGACATATTACATGTTGAACTAATCCTTCAATGATGACTGAGATAATCACACCTTCGACAAGTCGGACTTTTCTACATCATAGCAGCAGAAGTAGAATACAGAAATCTCTGTCGTATAACGTAATTGGAAATGTTGTGGAAGGAGAATGCAAAGACTGACTGTGAAGGAAAATTGAAACAAGGAATAAAATGTATCAGGAACGCTGGATTGATTAGGACGCGGATTACAGCACAATAAAGTCTGCGCTCCCAGCGGATGGCGCGTCATTATTGCAAGGCTGATTGGATCTCCTCCTCGCAGGCGATAATGCGCACCAAGAATTCCGTTATCTTCGTGCAAGAATGCCGGTAGAAGCAAGGAGAGAGTAATGCAGAGAATGCGACAATGACAATGAAGCAAACAAGGTAGTGGAGGGAGAAATATCCCGATTCTCGCGAGGATCTTGAGAATGATCAGATCGTCTGTGAAATCCAAACCCTATGATTTCTTGTCTCACTTCTTGGGCACACCATCTACTAAAGGGCCTTATAGAATTTTAAAAAGCAAGAAGACCAGAAAGAGAACGTTACCTACAGGAAAATATTAACGGTAGAGCCTATCATTAAGCAAGAATGACTTTGCATACCACGAGCGAACTAGAACTAATCAGATTCAAACTGTGACGCTTCCCTACTGCTGATGATAATAATTATGATTACTATAACAAAGAAGCTATGCGTCTTAGAATCTAGAACTCGTAGCACAGAAAATCCAATGGTTAGAGTCACAGAATTTGGCCAACCACAATATAAACTATATTCGAAGTCCCTTCCTCCTAATTTATTGCACTCATTAAATTTGCGCAATAATGACAACCTTACAGACATTTGCACACATGAAGGATATCTCATTCACTGTTCGTCGATATATTATTATTTAAAAAACACGGTGCCTCTCCACAAATGATTCTTCCTGTGCGAAAGAATGTGAGCAATACTTTTGGCAATATGTGAATAGAGAGAGGACAATCTGTTGCATGGCCTGCAAGATCTCCGGACATAAATTATTTTCATTTTTACATATGGAAATATGTCAAAAGTATTGTGTAACTCACTCCTGCTGACACCAGTGAGAAACTGATTAAATGGGTTAATGAAGCTTTTCAATAGATCAGGAATGATCCTCTCACATAAGACCGTCAATGTTGCGCACAAGTAATGAGTGCAATGAAGTAAGGGGAAGGCACTTTGAACATCATTTCTAGCGTTATTAGCTCAATTCTGTGGCCCTCACCATTGGGTTGTCTACAAACAGACGCCATTAGTTCTATATTCTAGGAAGCATAGCTCCTTAAGGACGCTACAGAGTAGAGGGGTTGCTTAATAACACAAAACTATGTTTTCAATTAATTCTACCACACCTTCAAGTTTGTAACATAGGTCTTTTTACACTCTGTCTATCTTATAAGTCTTAAAGTCGAGTTTAACGAGATTTATCGTACATGAGCCGGGAATCAGTCTTAAATTTTCTCAGCTTCCAACTCTCGTCATAGAGATCAGGCCATCAATAACCATTAAAAGTGGATGTCAGTTAGAGTAGACCTATGCTGATCGAGATAGCATGCTTTGCAGAGAAGATTTGGTTATGAACAACTGCATAAAGAATTTAAGTTAAAACAATCCTCTCGCCAATGGCACCGACTGATTTCTCAGGAAAGTGCATTCTGGATTCTGAAACAGCTCAATGTTTATAAGATACTATGAATAAGAGATTAGTGCTGTGATCTGTATTTTAACTTCTAATTATTCTAAACATCATTATAAGTACATGATTTCTAACACCAAGAGCGTGAACAACTTTCAAAAAGCATATATGTTTTCTGTTTTTGAACAGAATGGAAATATTCAGGTATTCTTGCAGAGAACAACATGATATGATCTCTCCACGTACAACTTACACGCAAGAATGTCGTCGAACATTTTTCATCGCTTGCCATTTACTCTGGGGACAAGTTAGCCCATGTTGATGTTCAGATATTGCATCGCAGGGCGGATGACTTCTAACATTTTATGACTATCCATTGCCAATATTTAAACGAGACCGCGGTAGAAGTGGAATTCTACAGCGAAATGACATCTCGGTCTTGCGAGAGGATCTATAAATATAAATTTTCTCGTCATCATCATCATAATCATCATCATCATCGTCTACATTCAAAAGGGATTTGCATTGAAATTTTTTCCATTTCTGATTAAATATAGATATTATAACGTTTCGAAGTTTGCAACTAGATTCCTCTACAGGTAAAGAGTGGAAAATTAAAAGCAGACAAACCCAGGAGAAGGTAAATGGAGGCAGTAGGAGAGGAAACTGAGAAGATTTCAGGCTGAGAAACCGATAAATAAATACGCAATGAGAGGCTACATTCCGGAGGCCATATCATGATATTAAGATATAGTACGGTATTATAGGAGAAACAATTTCATATTCCTTGCGATCGTAAAGCAATAAAAGATGCGAACGGCACACGTGACTCCAACGGGTATAGTCGTAATTTCAACGTAAAATATTTCGGTTCGATATCACAGATGAAACGGAAACAGCAGCCCTGTTTCTTGTATGCTATATGTGCTTCTGACGTAGCCCGCTTATGTCAAAAGACAAGTTGGTTTATTTCTGCCCGTAAACGTATGTTACTTGTAAGAGAACCAAGAATTCGATCCTATGTTAAACCTGTAATACTTGAGTAATTCCACGTGAAATCGCACAAAATTATACAAATTTTGACCTTCATATTTCTGATTGTGTTTATATTTTTTTACCAACTCTATGGGTCTAAACCAACAAGTGTATTTTTATTTCCTCCTAAGTCCACATGTTTTTAAAATATTGCATGTTAAAATTCGTTAAAAATGTCGCACAATGCAACATTTAAAGCGTCATATTTCCGAAGATATTGATGTTAATTTTTTTAAATGCTTTTAAAAGCTTAAAGTACTGTCTTTTGTTAAATATGTACTAACTAGTTTCAATATAATTATTACAAATATTTTTTTATGATTCAATTTTTAAAAATTAGATATCAATGTGAAATAGCCATATTAAAAATAAAAAAAATGCCTACTAGGTGCACTGAAGTATTCTTAATAATTCCAGAAAAAATCACAAAGGGATGACCAACACTTTAACGCAAATTTAATTACTTACGACACAATGTGTAGCGGTCGGTGCAGCAGCAGTGGACGGGAAGCGTTGAAGCGCGCTGGGAGGTTTATCGGCGCTGGATGATCGACTCAACGTTGTAACATTACACCCAGTACGGATCAAGTCAATCGAGGAAACATTGCTAATTTACTTATTATGATATCTTCAAATATTTGTACACTATGCTTTTTAAACGTTTGTTTTCATTCACACTACACTTTAAATTTTCATTGGCCTACCTTCTTTCTTGAAAGAAAATTGTTTTACTAAATCTTCAGTTTTTTACGAAGGAATGAAAGAATGTAATTTTAATGTACCAGTTATTGGTTTTAGAATGTGGTATCTGGCCTGCAAATTTTCAGTGTGGTTTTTGTGCTTATTGAATGGACAAAATATAAATGACACTTTAGAAATGTTTTTTGTGACCAATCAGGTTTTTTTTTTTTGGTGTTGTTATAGGATCTTGTATAGGCGGCTCTCGTGGCAAGTCTTTTAACAGTTCCTCCAATGCCACCACATGGACCTTTACCATGCGACGTTGCAAAAAAGTGTCATTCAGCACTAATTCCATAATCGTCTTCATGTAAGCAATTATTTTTAAAATTATTTTTGTTTTTGTATTGTTAACTTGATCCAACGGAAAAGTAAATGATTTTTTTTATTTTGTTGAATTCTTGCTTTAAGAAATTGATTGCTTCGGATTGAAAAAAGTGAAAGGAATCGGTGTCATGCTTCATGCTTTCTGAGATGACAACAATACTTTTATGACGAATTTCTGTATCTCCTTTGAAATATATTACGAAAGAATGTATTGTGTCTTGGCATTTGTTCCAATGCACACCTTGTAATGAATCTTGCATTACAAATGAATAATTTTCAGAAAAGTCTGCAATAACTATATAAATTTCAGGCTGTACATTTTCTTTGCATTCCGTCAAAAATAAAATATGGCTGACTTTTGAAGGCATGATGATGTATCTTCTACATGAAAAACTTTACTTGCTAGGGAGCCTTTTACTTTTTGAAACTTTTCACGGGGGTGTCGGTTTTGTTGTAGCTTTCTTTTCTTGACAGGGGATTCTATTGACATCAAACTCTTGTTATATTCCTCAATATTGGTGATTTCTAGCGCTGTATCCATAGAACTGCTAGAAGAAGAACTGGGATAATCACATTCTCTGTCCGCAGTTTCATTGGATTCATGTTTACTAATATCACAAGAACTACCGGCTTCACATATAATTTCACCTGACCTATCCGGAAGTTGATAGATTTTTTTACGGAACGAATCACATATTCGCGCATTCAAAGACTTCTTTAAATTGAGCGTTATCAATAAATCGCGACTTACGCGTCTTAGTCTTCTTTTCTTTTTAAAAGCGTGATTAGGAAGGTCAAATGGATTTAAACACTTGTTATATACACTATCTAACAAAAAGTAATTGGGCACTGTTTTTGCCCCTTTAGAACCCCGTGGTACCACATCTTGTTACTATAACAGCAGCCACCCTGTCAGGCATGTTCTCCAATAGTTTGTTTAGGATATACACTGGAATGTGTGTCCATTCCTCTTGCAACATGGCACTCAGTTGGACAACGGAAGTTGGCCGCATCTCCCGAGACCTCAATCGCCGGTCCAATTCGACCCAAAGGTGCTCAATGTGATTGAAATCAGGATTCTGTGCAGGCCAGTCCAATCGGTGAACATAATTGTCTGTATACTACTGCATAGTAGCCGCCGAAACATGGGGCCAACTTCCATTGCCCAACTGAGTGCCATGTTGCAAGAGGAATGGCGACGCATTCCACGGATATCCTACACAAACTAGTGGAGAGCATGCCTGACAAGGTGGCTGTTGTTATAGTAACAAGAGGTGGTACCACGAGGTTTTAAAGGGGCAAAAACAGTGCCCAATTACTTTTTGGTAGATAGTGTATTACGTGATCTTTACCTTCACTCAAGTTGTATAGAAGTCACGTCACTCCGTGAAATTCAAACCCTGGCTGATTATTTTTCTCTTCTATATTTTGTCTCCTGCCATCTGTTTACTGCCTTACCCAGCCTTGCTATCGTTAAACACTTGGCTATATTACAATATAAACAAACAGCATTGAGAAGTGTTTCCCCTCTTAGCTGTGCTGACAATAATAAAATAACTTTAGATATTTACTGTTCCTTAAGATATTAATCATTTGATGTTCTTTTGTAGTGTTGCGAGATCAGTTATATGCAACGGCGGATTTCGTAAAACTTCTCGCGGGCAGCCTTGTAGCCTATCGCTGCAAGTAGTTCATTAGCTGGGAATCGCGAGCGTGTGTATGTCTCCGGAAAAGAAATTGTTACAAATGTACCCATATTTATGCAGATCCCACATTTATAAATGCAGTACTTTACAGATAATACATCAGGGAACAAGTCTATAATTTTATATGATTTTAACTTGGCTATTTAATATAGTAATTTTACTTTTAAAATAAATAATTAAAACAATAGGCCAAATTTTAAATTTACTTGTAATAGGCCTAAAGTAATAAAAAGTGTTGTATTTAGTCTTTAAAATGCGCCAAACCGCAAATCTCAATTATCTGTAGACACAGAGTTCCAAGTGAGTTTATGTAACAGTGCGCGCATAATTTGCGTAATTTCAGATAGTCAGAACTACACAAATAATTAATAATTGTGAAAATAAAACAATACGGGTCTCCTTATTTGATGTCTGGAATTCATGAAAAAAAAAATTCGACCATTTCCGAGAAGGTCGTGTTTTATTGCTGTGCGATTTGACGTGGAATGACTCATTTTTATGATTTGAAAAGATTGGAAGAAGAATAGGTGGTGGATTTGGATTCTGGTTATCGTCGAAGAACTTCGAATAATTAGTACATGAGTAAAGATTCCAAATTACAGATCACAAAACACCTTGTTTAAGCAATGATGACAGCACAGGCGAGTACAGCATAAAAAAAATAAGAAGAGAATAGTGGGTGACATAAGAATAAGATTTTAGAACAAATGAAAGTACAGTATGCCAATATACCTCACGTTATAACAATCTTTAACAAGAAGACCGAGACGAATACCATCGGTGATAAAGATTGACAGTTGGATGTATATTTTTTGTAGTATAAGAGTAGTGAGTAAAAAAAAACTATTAATTCATAAGTTTTGTGTTGCTAATCCTGTTTAACGTTAAGTGCAGTAATCAATATTTCTGTATCTCGTTACATGGTATCAAGCCAATTTATTTAGAAGCTAGCTTGTCTTATATACATTAAATATTCTATATTAGTTCTATTGATGTTTCCTTTGAGAGTTGCAACTACTTTAACGCGGTCATACCTTTTTTGACAGTTATTTAAAGACGCAGTATCAACTACTAGCTTATTTAGCGTCAAATTTCTGTCATGCTATACTATACATTTATTCCTCCGCACCGTATGTTGGGAAATATTATGGTGTTTAATGCCCTCTTATCACGACCTCCATGGTTATAATTACAGTATATGTGCGTAACTCTCTCCAACGAGAGAGGCCAGCGGCAATTTTTAAATATTTAGTCATGTTGCATCATATGGATGTAGTCAAGTTTTAACCAGAAAGTTACAAACATTTCAAAATATTTGTGTTGCTTTAAAACTATCATTGAGAAATAAGACCAGGAAAAATATTAGGCTCAAATTTCGCAAGACGATTGATTTGTTGTTTTTGTTGTGTATGACTAAATAACGACAATGGAGCGAAAACATTACACAACAGTAAACCCAAAGAAAGGAAGATCTTAAAATATACGTATGGACACACTCTCAGAGATCAATTTAGCTACTTCAAAATCAGGAAACAGTTGAAGTATTTTTTCTTAAGCAACAAAATCGAAAAAAAAAAACAATTGGAATCAATAGATAAAAATAATGAAACTAGTAAAATATCGAACTATAAAGGAACTGAACAGAGAGATATTTTACGCCCATGAAGGTGGGAAGACTTTTTTCGAGGCGGGACAGGTCAAATGGCCTATCATGAGGACGATGATGGAAGCGAAAAGACATGAAGAAAGAACAGTCTTTGATATAGATTTTCTTCGACTACTTCGGCACTTCATTCTCTTTTGAATAATGATCTACCTCTGTATCATATCAGAACCACTGTATAGTAAACCAAATGCAGACACAGCATTGGCTTTTGCTGTTTGCACTCCTGTTCGGTCCACAGGATCACTGCTTTAAGAGCTGTAGAATGATCGCATTTTCTTTTCTTAAAGGAACTGCCTCAGATATAAAAGCCGACCATCGTTACTGTGCGATAGGTTCGTTTTGTACATCCAGTACATTTCAGCGGTATCTTCCGCGATGGTGACTAACGTGCATTAACATTTGTGCATGCCGCTCCAGTAGCTATGTGCTGGAGTGCAGGATGAAGATTCCGCGGGCTCGTGTGACGTTTCCTTTAACTTAAATTCTATGAACACTCTTCATTTCACTTCATATTATATCATTTCTAGAGGTGTTCAAGACACTATATTGCTCGCCCATTTTTATGGTACTGAATAGGACAGTCTCAGTTCATTTGGACTAACGCGCTCGGAAAGTCCATTGGGAGTTCCAGACGCGTGGACGGTATGAACAGTTTGGGACCCCGTAAGCTTTTCCTGTTCATTTACTAGCAATATTGCGAAGTATATAGCTTACAGAATAAAAACAAGAACATCAAATCGCTCCAGCTTTAACAGAAATTTGAGTTTTCTGTATGCATTTATTTCAACAATACAACATTGTTTCTATTAATAATTTTATGTATTTATTTCATAATGTACTAAATAAAATAAGAATAATAAAATTAATGAACTAAAGTACGAAAATAATAAAGTAATTACTTTATACAATTTCAATCCCCGTATTGAGTAAAAATCATACAAAGGGATATATTTGTTAATATAGGACTCTGAGGCAATAACGCCATATAGGCCTATCCATACTGCAATAGTAATAAATACAATGTCATTTGGAAGAAAATGTGTATTTATCCGGTTTCCACATTATTTTATTTTATAACTTTACGCCCTGTAAAGGGAAAGTATAATCAAAGAAGAAATGCAAGCTTATTTAAAGTTAAGATATTCCTCGTGGTAATAAGAGATTTGCTCATAATAAATTAACAGCAAGTTACACTGAACTTTAATAAACAAGAAGAAAATGAGTAGTTTTTAAATTTTGCTTCCAAATTGTTCATCATCATCATCATCATCCTTCACGAATTAGGCCTATGTAGACCTGTTTCGGCCCCATCTAGCAGTCTTCTTAACGGTCTTCCTGGTCGACGATGTTCCAAATTGTTAAATTTTAATAATGTGATACTGAGCAGAAGAAAGTTGATTAATAATCTATGATTAGAGTAAATTTTATCTTTGAAAAATTCTGTTAAAATGACTTCATTTTATCTTAACTGATAATTACGAGTGATTTAGTGGCATTAAAAAAATTACGTCTTTTGAAATATGATCCAATTTCAGAATACAATCTTATTTAGCTTTAGCTTCACTTATTTGATTTGTTTTATTTATTTATTTTTTAATCTGTAAATTTTCCTTCGTTATGTAATAATACAGAATATAGAACACATAATACAGACTAATACATCTGACTGCAGAATATAATTACAACAGCAGAAATAGAAATAAAATAATACATCAATATAAAAAGAGGATACAATAATATTAACAAAATCTGAAGACCGAATAAAATAGGAACTAAAAGTAAAATTACAGCTACAATGAAATTACATAATGTAGGCTAATTTTAACATAGAGGAGAATAATAAAATAATTAAAATGTTGTGTTTTATTTAACTGCCGAGGTTATATCAGCGTTGCCGGTGTGCCGGAATTTTGTCACGCAGGAGTTCTTTTACATGCCAGTAAATCTACTGACATGAGTCTGACGCATTTAAGCACACTTAAATGCCATCGACCTGGCCCGGGACCGAACTCGCAACCTCGGGCATAGAAAGACAGTGCTATACCAACTGCGCCAACCAGGCCGATTAGAGGATAATAATATCGTACATGAATCAAGTAGAACAATTTATAATATATTATACATATTTTTTTTTTTTCCGAAATTATAGAATACAAAATAGGCTGATTCATTCATATACATAGGTTATAAATTTATTTAATCAAATTGAAGATATTAACACGTTTCCAATTTCCTGTTATATGTTAGTGGGTTACATTTTAGAAGTTCTGGGTGTAATTTAGCTACAAAATTATACAACCGAGGGCCAAAATTAATGCTATGCTTGAGACCAGCAGATGTGACACAATTAGGTTCTACTAATACTGAATTATTGTTTTGTCTTGTGTCATTATTATGTGCCTGTAATATAAACTTATTACGATTTTTATGATAAAATTTTAACAGGGTATGTTTATAAATTTATTCCATATGAAATACATTAAATTCGGAATAAATTAATTTAGTTGGATAATCAAAATGTTTCTTCAAACAAATTTTATTTATTCGTTTTTGTAGTAAATTTTACGGACTAACATTAATTTTTGTACTTCCACCCGTAACAATAACAATTGATATATTGATAAAATTAGTTTTTATTTATAAAATGTTTTATATAGAAAACTATATGTACTGTAGACTATAATTTTAATGAAAATAATAGCGTACATTATAAAATTGATGTTTATAATCTGTACAGTTTATATAAATTTAATTTGTTTAATTTTAATTCAGTACTTTAGGACCCATGATTAATATTGTGTTCATTACAAATAACAATAATTAGGACTTGATGATGTTTGAATTAAAGCGAAAACGTTAGTCCAGATTTAGTAATGTATAAGAAGGTGTAACATCAACGTATTCGGCTAATAATAAGTAAACACAGAAATATTGAAAAAAAAATTGTTCTCTGATTTTATTTTCTACTAGCTGTACCAGTGCGCTCCGCTGCACTTATTAGAAATAAATATAAAGTAATTACTTAATTAAAATAGAACATTGGGTCCAGGGAACATTCGTGTTTGATAGAAGAATAAATCGTTTAATGTGCTACTTAATTTAAATTCTATTTAAATAATTAAAATGTTATCATTTTGGTCCAGAGACCACTCATATGGTGCAAAGAAAATTCGTTTAACATTTTTCTAAATTAGTCTTGAATGCATCCTTTAATAAATCACTCCAAATTAATAGAGTTGATTGTGTACGAAGATCATTTTTATGTTAACATTACTGTACATTTTTTTTTTAAGTTTATTTTATTCACGCCTTAACATCTGTGGTCATGTCGTGTGTTTAGAATGTGTGGGTATATTAGTAGGCCATTTTTACTCTTGTTGAGTTCCTGTTTCTATTGTGTGTTGTAGATGGCTTGTGTTCATGTAACTGATTATAGACTTCGATTAATGTTTTTGCTATTGGTAATTGAGGCGGTGATGAATAATAGAATGTTTCTTTCCAATTCGTCATTTGCCTTTATAACTAAGGGAAATCATGAAAAATCCCATTCAGATTTGTCGGCCATGGGGTTTGAACCCGGGACCCCCGAATGCGTGTCTCAAATGCTACCGCCTGAGCCAACTCGGTTGTCTATCATTGTTTATGCAAATAAAAAATGAGGTACCCTACATAAATATTATTTTAAGAAACACAGGAAACGAATATGGATAAATTATGAGCGCAGGAACGCCATTTCATGACACCTTTTAAAATAACTCAGCTCCAGTGATCTCTATGGCAAAATGAGTGTATAAAATTAGAGTATTTTATGTGGACCAAATAAAGTTGCAATAATCAAATTATACAATATTTCGACAGAATATCAAGTTTTCTGTGCGTAAAGATTTCTTTTCATCTTACCTCAGTCCCCATTTGTAGCATTACATCCATCTAGAGGAACTACAAATTTCAAATAGTGAAGGTTAATCAGCTTCTGAGATTACTTCATACAAACACAAAATATTCTCTGTATTTTAATATTGATAAACGTCAAGACCGCCTTAAATAGACGGAGTCATTTGTTTTGATATCATTGTAGCTATCGTCGTCGTTTCTGCAATAACTCTTATGTCACATATCGATTTTCAGATTTTTTCTCTATTGAATAACTTAAATAGTGATGCAGCAAATAATACAATCTACTATATATAGGCCTAACTTAATTATATTTCTTTCTTTCGAAAATGTAAGAATTCACGATATCATATGCACTACTGCTATAGAATGAATAAATTTGTTTTTCTTCGTACTAAAAAATTTAATATTTTGCACATAGAAATTACGGAACAACGACACTATAATGTGAGGCGGCGGTGGAAATGTATTGTATTGTTATTTTAAAACTTTTGTATATCCTTAAATATCAGTCCTATCAAAATTTTTCCCGGAATAAAACTTATCGGAAATCATTTTTAAAGAAACTTTGGTTATGTAACATTTTTCACAAAAATCAATAATAAGCTAGATATTTCGGTTTATTTAATTCAGGTCCCCTTATAACCCCCTTTTAAATAAAGTATTTTGAATGCCATATAGCCAAAAATCTAAGTTACAACAAACTTAATTTATATTCCAATTTTCATCGAAATCCGGTCAGCCATTATCGCGTGAAAAGGTAACAAACATCCAAACAAACAGACAGACTTAAATATCAGTCCTATCAAAATTTTGCCTGGAATAAAACTTATCGGAAATCATTTTAAAGAAACTTTTGTTATGTGATATTTTTCACAAAAATCAATAATAAGCGAGATAATTCGGTTTATTTAATTCAGGAACCCTTATAACCCCCTTTTAAATAAAGCATTTTGAATGCCATACAGCCTAAAATCTAAGTTACAACGAACTTAATTTATGTTCCAATTTTTATCGAAATCCGTTCGGCCATTATCGCGTGAAAAGGTAACAAACATCCAGACAGACAGACAGACAGACATACAAACAAAAATTTCAAAAAAGCGATTTTCGATTTCAGGATGATTAATTATACATGTTAACACACATTATTTTTAGAAAAGCGAAAATTACCAGAAAAATTTCGCTTACAGATACATTATAAGTATAGCAGATTCTCTCGCAACTTTCATTCATAATATCTTAAGAACAACCATAAAAAGCTACACAAAGATTGATACGCTATATGGCAACATTGCGTGTTGAGGTCTCTGCTAACTGGACGTAGAACCCACTCACGTCTCACTGAGTGTTTAAGCTCGAAACTATCCAGTCCATTTTAACGCAGCTATATGAGCTGCATTTGGTTTGGGTACCAATGTTTTATTTGGTCGAGCGCTGTCCATTTAAAAACTAGACCCATTCGTGTCCAAATCGGAGAATGAACTAAATCAGTGTCCCGTACTCGCTCATTGCGCAGCTTTAATCATTTCATTAAACAGAAGTATGGTGCACAGTCTGGTATAAGAGCATAAATGACTGCAATTGAAGATGGCCAACCAGAAGAACACCTTTATCCGTGAACCGCTTATTACCTAGGAACGTACGCGTGTGTGTGCGCGCACGCGCCAAGAGCCAACAGATGGACTAGACGAAAGTCGTTTATGTAGATACGTGGTTCATGCATACAATTCCCAGTAAGTAGGGGTAAAGTGACAAGGTAACTCAGAGATAGAACGCCAATTAAGCGGTCTTCAATTAGAACTACCATATCTCGGATACTACTAGCAAGTCTGTCCACATGTTGTTCTTCGTCTAGCACAAGGAACATTTTATTGCATTTACGTTGAATAGGAGTTTTAAGACGTAGTCAGTTTTACAATTAGAAAATATGACGCGTCAGCTTGCCCAATATACGTGTTATAAATTGTAATAGGTGCATAGTTACAGCACGAATGGCCGTACGGGCTCTTGCGAAGGATCTTGTGTACATGAGTTTGTATAATTTATCATGCATCACTAAATGCACTTATCTATCTAGCTATAAATTGTAATAGGCCTCCCACTATATTTAGACGAACTATATAGTATAGTAGTTTTCAGAGATGTAAGAGTTTAATGATAAATTTAAACTTACAACAAGAATTATTACTTTAACGCACTTGATTTATTTACTTTCTTTTTAAGATGGTTATTTTACGACGCTTTTTCAACTGTTATGGTTATATAGCGTCTAAGTGAGATGAAGATGATAATGCCAGCGAAATGAGTCCAGGGTCCAGTGCCGAAAGTTATCCAGAATTGTCTTAATGGATTGAGGGAAAACCCCGGAAAACCCTCAATCAGGTAACTTGTCTTAACCAGGATTTGAACCCGGGCCCACTCTTTTCACGGTCAGATATGCTAACCGTTACTCCATTGTGATGGACCTATTTACTTGTTATAAATGTACTACTATAAGGCTGTTCTACTTTGTAATGGAGCATGTATCATCCATAGAGGTCCTCCTTTGGCACTGATGTATTATAGGCCTACTACGATTGTGAACATTTTACATACCAACAAACTCTCACCGTTCACTTTCATCCGTCATCACCAAAGCTCATACACCTTCATTTAAAACTATTTTTAGTGATGATATAATTTGAAATGAAGAGAAGGGTTAAAAGGAGAGTATTGGTGGAGTTTTTTCTTGGAATTATCTTGTTTTCCTTAATACTGAAATAAACCAGACTGGAAATGTTAGAAGTCAATTAATAACACTTAACACCCATTGGTTGTTCTATTCACCGAATATTCAATACCAATAGAGAGAGTTTACATTAAAAAAATAGTTGAACTTTTTTGGAACTTACAATGGAAATACGCTATATGGGATTCTTAAGATCAGAATCGGCACAGTGCTAGGGCCCAATTTAAGGAAGAAAGAGAAATCGAATTGACAACGAACAATTACTATCCTTGCCGTAAACGGTATTTGAAACCAGGTTTATACCATGAACTGCATTAGTTAAGTATTTGCTTTATCATTAGAGATAGTGCCGTGATAAAGTCCGCTAAAAATTGAGATTTTAGCGAAAATACATGTTTAAGACGGAGCTGGGAACCGGGAGCGAATCCAGACTCTAAACGGTGACGCTTAATATTCATCCGTTACGGCATAAACGCTGCGCGGTGTTCGGTGGGGAAGAAAGGGATTGAAGAGAAGTCTTATGGCTCCCCGTGAGAGAGTAAAATCCAGTCTTGGTGCCCAGCCCTGTTTTACGATATCTAACAACAATAATTATTAACGTCGTTTTGGGTTCGCTATTTGCCTGTCTATCTAATCGTGGACAGTTATTTCTCGTAATTGGTCGAATTTTCAAATTCAGTTTTTAGGAGTAAATATTTCCGGGAATGGTGAACATGACATATAATAATTTTAAAAGAATAATAATTGTCTTTATTTAAAATCAATAACACAAAATGGGTTTCGAGGTCAAGAATCATGACAAGATTGTCTTCGTAATGTTTAGTATTACGTATAATAAACTCACGGAGTGATACGCACTATATAACACAAACGAAAAAGTTTATCTGAGAGAAATTAATTTTCGTGTAAAGAGTTATTATTTTTTAATAATTTCAAGGAAAAAAATGATCCGCGGCCGGATATCGATCCCGGGACCTTTCGCTTAGTTCACGAATGCTCTGCCGACTGAGCTATCCCAGGAACTATACACGACATCGTCACAATTTTTCCTTTTCGTGTATAGTTCCTGGGGTAGCTCAGTCGGCAGAGCATTCCTGTGCTAAGCGAAGGGTCCCGGGATCGATACCTGGACCCGGAACAGTTTTTCCTTGAAATTATTCAAACCTGATTTACAGGGAGCTACTACCTGAAAGTCAGATTCGTCTAAGTTATTATTATTATTTTCGTTACAAATTATTCTAAAGTCCAGCGGTGTTCAGGTAAGACGGGGGTGTCAAAACTCCTGCACTGTGTGCTTTCAAGAATCCGCACAACATTCCCTTAAAAGTAATTATTGTACTTTATCGTGCTGATAAGTGAACCTTGTTGGATTTATATTTCTTGTAGTATGAGCACGTAATTCAGGCATTTTGACATCCCTGAGGTAAGAGAGATTTACTCTCGGTTGTAAAAACATTTCTTATTAGTGGTCAACCTCTATAAGAAATATTTGCTATGCATCTAATAAATAAAGATCATGAATTAACAAATATTGAAGAATATTTACAAATATTAAAAGTAATCAACAACAATAGAAACATAAATACCGCAGAAGAATTTTTTTAGCTAAGTATTATAATAACAATATCCCATTAATTAATGAAATTGTCTCAAATCCAAACAACATACTTTACAAAATCAATAACTAATTCACAACTTAACCATGAGTTCTGCCATGTGAGTCACTGCCCTACTCTAGGACATATTGAAATCTGTAGACTCAGTAGCTGATACTGCACTTACTGCATATGGAACAACATCGGAGGAACACCAACATGGTTGCCTTGCCATGTAAATAGTTTGAAATTAAATATTAAACAGTTACAACAAAAAAATCTAAATCACTACAAATCATTTTAATTATTTTCAGACCATCTGAACATACCACAAAGTACAATAACCGCAATGCATTACTAGCTACGGAATCAACCTTATATGAAACATAACCATATGCTACAACTTGTAACAAGAAATTTGAGAACACTCAATGCACATGTTAAAAAGTACTAATTTTAATAAAATATTTTATACGGAAAATTACAGTACTGTACACCTTAATTGAATTAAAATACTACATTATAAAACTGATGTTTATGGATTGCACAATTTATATAATTTTAATCTGCTTAATTTTAATTCATCATGTTCTCAAAGATTAGCACAATTTAATTTATAATCCATAACTAGATTAAATCGTCAATAGAGTGTTCATTATAAATAACAATAATAAGGACCTAATGATGATTTAATTGAAGCGAAAACGTTAGTCCAGGTATAGAAATGTATAATAAGGTGTAACATCAATGTATTCACCTAATAATTAGTAAAGAAAAGAAATTTGTTCTACAAATACTTATCGAAATATAAAAATGACATTGAAAAAAATATATACATGAAATATTCAAAGGTTAGAATAAAAGGAAGGGGTTTGTTCAAGATTTTATTATAAATCATTTATACATTTTTATGTCCAGAATATGATTTTTAAATGCAGATTTTCGTACATAAATTAGCAATATTATAAATGGTTACAGATTTCATATAACTGCTTTATACGAGATGAGTAAAGTATGGAACACTGATGTAGCTTTCCTACTTTTAATTTTATGAAAAAACTCTATAAAAGCCTATAAAAGTTGTAAGTTGAAAAAATAAATGTTTTGAAAATATATTAAAAAATTATGTTCTTAATTTATGAAGAAAGTGTCTAGGAGTCTGTTTTTTCTTTCATATGTCAGCATGTACTTATTTCTCTATATTTTCGGATTCTTCGGTTCTCAGAACGTACAAAATCACAGGCTCATGTTACCATTTACGAGTATAAACTATTATTTTGTAAAATTCGCCTCAAATTTATGATGCCAATGTATGTGTACATAACAAAGAAACATTCTTCAGTAGATCAATTTATCACTATGGAGCATTAGGGGGCCATTAATTAATCATAGACAAAAGCTTCACCCCACTGTTCTCCATTGTGATAAATTGATATGCTGAAGCATTCCTCTATGTTATTTACCCATGGATTGGGATCATAAACTTTGTAACAACTTTTACAAAATATCAGTTTATAAATGGTAAAGAGAATATGATTTTGTAAGTTTTGAGACCTAAAAAAAAAAAATAAATAAATGTGAAGAAAAAAAAAGGTAGGCTACATAGTGTCAATAGGAGAAACAGATTCCTTGGGAAAACCTTTATAAATGAGAAATACGGTTTTCGAAAACATCTCTAAAACATTCCTTTT
The DNA here is from genome assembly GCF_040183065.1 of Periplaneta americana. Lineage (NCBI taxonomy): Eukaryota > Metazoa > Arthropoda > Insecta > Blattodea > Blattidae > Periplaneta > Periplaneta americana. The sequence goes on from NC_091119.1 coordinate 83,398,872, forward strand.
TTCACCCTGCTTTAACTTTTATATATTGAGATTCTTCATAAAATTGCAAAACAGAAAAATTACAAGCAGTGTTCTATGCTTTTCGATCACCTAAAATGAACTTGTGAAACATTAATTTAATGTTCCTATTTACATAGTACGATTTAAAATTGAAATCAGGCGACTTAATTAGTGGATTATATGGATCTATTTTGTGTGTAATACAGAAAACCAAATTTAATCTTATACCTCTGCTTCAAACCGTCAATTTTCGAAAGTCTGGAGAGAGGGACTGGAATATGACATTTTGTGATTAAATGCACCGTTAATTAGAAAATTTAATTGGAAGTTTCAGCAGTCTGGCAACATCGCCGCTAACACATTGCTCTTTCTTCTCGTAATACAGAGGTAAGAAGTCAATGAACTCAGGTCTGTCTACCTCAGTGAACTATCTCCCATCTCCCTCTCTGACTACAATGTTTGAAGCTGGTCGCATCGGTCAGTCGCTCCAAATTAATGGTTTTTAAATTACATTTACACGAAAATCCTCGACGCTTTGAAATACACCAGAGGGATAAAATGATTCTTTATTAGAATCCATAACTGAACAAAAATCACGATTCTACCCGCAATAGTTACCGAATAAAAGGGTTTTAAACATTTGGGAAAAACTATTAACTTTCCAACAATATTATATTACATTTTCTGTTACATACAACATGAGCAATTCGCTCTGACAATATGCAGGGTCATTTCACTTCCACCCTGTATATTATTCAGTAACATTCGTGTCAAGTCACCGAATGTTTCATCTATGGACTTCTGTGCTTTTGGAATACTCCTACCGCGAGGAGTGATTAAATATGAGCATGACTGTACTTCTTGCAATGGAAACTGCGATGCAGGGTGGACCAATAGGACATCCCGATGGTGGAGGCATGGATTTTCAAGAGCTACACAGCATTGACATTGTTTCTTTAAACAGGTAACAGCCATCCGTTTACATGACACTAAGTTTCTTTTTATTTATGACGCCTATAGTCGACGAAGAACTTTACATAAATCCGAATTTGGATCTCACACGAAAACATGGGGGGGAGGTTGAATTTTCACAACGTCAGATTACATGCAAAATAAACTGATCCCGTTGTCACTTATATTTTTAATTAATTTTTCGTTAACCATTGCGTATACCCAAGCTATCGTTCTGATAGTTACAACGTAAAAAGTTTTTTGATTGATTACGAATGCATTATGTTATATCAAACAAAGATCTCCCTGAAAATCTACTGGGTGAACAGTTCTTCGCGCGCCCGCGCTTTCACGGCTTACGGCTAGTCGGAGGAATCTCCTGCCTCCACCGCGCTGAAGGTCGCGTCAGACGTCAGTGTGAGTTATACTCTTGTAAGAGAAGCACGTATTCTTTAGGCGACGTAACACAATCTGATAATTGTTTATGGCTCAATTCACATATTCTATTCCGTAAAAAGTATTCGTATATGATTAATACGTGCCTAAGAATCGTCTCGTGTTGAAAGGAGATTATTTAAGAGTTTATTAGTGTTTATTCTTAAAGTGTTCATTAGTAATAACCAGATATAGCATCTTGGAAACCGATTGAGGGAAACTGTGTATACAAGTTAACTGAATGCTGGAGCAAATGCTTGTGTATAGGTGTATAGGCACATGTACACAACAGACTATGTAGGGAGCAACACTATGGAAAAACAACTGTTTGTTCACCACGAGACATATATACAGTAGTTTGTAACTACCCGTCAGTACGCTACTTATCTGCATAAATAGTTCATCTGTAGTACATCATGGCGAAGAAAAGGGATCTATGAATCATGAATTTGTGACAGAATTGGAAATAGAGTGCTTTGAAATGAAAGGGAAATATATCACTTGCAAATTGCGTAGCGTAAACATGCCGGATGACAAACGTCAATATATAGGCTACAGAGACATTGTAACACTAGAAACACACACAGAAAATAGAAAACCTGCATCGAAAAACGAAAGTGAAATCTGCTAATAGGTAATTCGACTTTAAATAAACAATCACAATTTTAACTGAATTTGTATGAGATTATGATAAAGGCTGGCATCCCGTTCTTTAAACTACGTACAAAATATCCACTTTAAAGTCTTTATTGAACAATAAGCAACTAAATGTTGCCAATCTATGTAACATTAAGACAAAATTACTTAAAAATATATTACCATAGCACATTGCATTAAATAAGACAGATGTATTAAGGTTATTTTCATTTTTAATATATTATTTATTTCATTTTCTATAAATGTTCTTAGGTAACCCATCGTTCTTTGCAAGCAGGTTTATGTACATTAGTAGTTGTATAATATTAAAAGTCAAAGATCCGTGCCTGATACTGAACTACAAGGTCAACATACATTCAGCAGTAAACAACGCTTCTTGAGTTTTGATGTTTCTGTATAACTCCACCTTCTGTTACTAGCAACGAAGCCTCAGTGCATACTCCGCGTTACAGTCACCGTAACTCATCGGTCTCCAAGATGCTATGTCTGGTAATAACTTGTGTGATAAACTGTAGGAAGATTTTCTGCGGGATTCCTGACATCACTTCACCGCGGTTGTCGGCTTGACTCGCCCAAGACCCGCAAGCATTGGAAATGGGCGCGCGGTGGATTGTTTATCAATATTAGTATAGCAGACTTGAATTTTATTCTATATATAAAGTAGAAGATCTGTAAACAAATTTCATTACCTACATTAATTGTAGAATGAGAGTCAAGGATGTTAATTGACAGAAATTTTCATTTTTAATTGGTTTATTTTACGACGCTTTATTAATTGCGATGGTTATCTAGCGTCAGATGAAGGTGATAATGTCAGAGAAATGAGTCCAGGCTCCAGCACCGAAGGTTACTCAGCATTTGCTCTTTTTGGGTTGAGGAAAAACGCCGACAAAAACCTCAACCAGGTTAGTTTTCCCAATCGGGATTTCAACCGGATCACATTAGATAACAAAGGCCGACATTGGAGAGAAGTCGGCAGAACCATCTCCACGTGAAACTAAAAATATAATATGCCGACTGTAAATAGACGGTTTATTGCGTGCAATGTAGTATGAGAAAGTACCTGTACAACGCTGCACCGATAAGGCACTGTTACGCGGACTTCCGCCGTGTCTGCAATCGATATGGAGCAGCGCCATCTAGTTAGCGTTCGACCTTGACCCGGTCGCGTCGGGTCAGGTCGATTACGTCATCATTCACCATTACCGGCTTCTGTTTTAACTATGTCGCTCTCTGTCTGGCGGTGGGCTTGTGGAATCCGCTCATGAAATATTGCGAGCTCAATGGCGCAGCTAATTTCTAGCTCGATGAACGGGACAGACGGTTCGCAGCGCCGTTCGCACGTCTTTCTACCGCACGCGTCTTGCAAGTCGCCGCCTCTGTGCATAGAACGGAATGTGCAGCCCTTTACATTGTTTCTCCGTGCATACTACGGAATGTAGTTCTCCTCTCACTATTTGTCCGTGCATAGATCGATTGTAACTTCCCTCTCACTATTTCTTCGTGCATAGAACGGAATATAAATCCCTTTATATTCTTTCACGGTGCATATGATATGATATAATATATTTATTGCACCAGCTTACCAGATTGTGATGGCCCTTCACATTTCTATATAGGCCTAAATTGCCGTCACATATTCTGCTTACGTTTTTTTTTATCATCCGCCTATTACACCGCCTATTATGACTCTGATCACTTTTCTACTACTTCTCCTACTCTGTTACACCTCCCTTCTTTTTCTACTTACTCCCTCCCTTCCCTATTTATCCATCTTATTCTTATTAATCTCATTTAACTAAACAATCACTTTTCTCAATTCCTTATTAATTGTTCCCAACATTGTTTATCTTTAAAGTTGAACTCTTCCATAGTTGTCCTATTTATTCGCTTGAAGTCCACACCTATGGAGTAACCGTCAGCGCGAGTCCACCGTTGTGGCTGAGGGGATAGAGAGTCTAACTCCGAACCCAGCGGTCCCGGGATCGATTCCTGGGTGAGGTTTTTCGGGGTTTTTCCCTCACTCTTATGGGTGAATATCAGGTAACTTTATCAGGCAATTGGAACCCCACTAATCTTCGCCACTTCCTTTCCTCCCCCATCATCCCGTTTCTGGTTTTTCAGATCACTCTACTGGCTCTCTCGACCGGCCTCCGTGGAATGTAGCTGAACGACGTTGGATGGCTTCTGCAACGAGCACCCGAGACGGACCTACTCGGAGGAAGAGTTTCGCCTCGGACCGACAGGGGGGCCTTGGAGGAAGTTGTCGAAGCAGGAATGGTATATGGATTTCTGTCAGGGAGTCATGTGGTTGGGTTGGTGCGCGTAGGGGATCTATGGCACGCAACTCATTCCATATCGAGGGTTAGCGCAATAGATCTCAACAGGTCGCAGTGCTGGCCCATCCGTGCCCCCCTTACTTAAATTCCATTCCATTCCATTCCAACGTTAGCGCGTCTCGCCGCCGGGGCAAGTTACCTGGTTGAGGTTTTTCCGGGGTTTTCCCCTCAACCCAATATGAGCAAATGCTGGGTAACTTTCGGTGCTGGACCCCGGACTCATTTCACCGGCATTATCACCTTCATCTCATTTAGACACGCTAAATAACGTAAGATGTTGATAAAGCGTCGTAAAATAAGCTACTAAAATTAAAAAAAATCACTTGAATCACTTATTCCAACTAATCTAATCTGTATATTTTCCGACGAACTAGTTTCTACACTTTCATTACATTTCCACTCCCCCTTTCTTTATTATATTTGGATCACTACTTACTTATCCTCACTTCCTGGCTATTACTCATATCTTTCTGATCTTTTTATACTATTATTCCCTTGCCTTACCGTCTTTTCAGTCACCATCATCATTTTCACTTTAATACTTCCCTGTGTTTTCACTCATGTACCAACTTTTTAAGTTATAACTTTTCTGTCCCTTACTTCTTCCCACTGACGTACCTCTATTCGGTGTCGCTAACGTTACTATCCCTTCCACTTCTTGCAGAGTCTTGACTTATCTCAGTTCCTTCTTCTCTCGATCCCTTTTGCAATTGCTGACCCATATTTATTCTTCCTGCTGGATACCCTGAACTCTTTTTGCTGTCCTTGGTGCATATAGCGGAATGTAAACCCCTTCATACTCTTCAACCATAGTCAATGTTAACTTTTTCTTATCGCATAGAACAAAATACGAGTATGGAATCTCTTAACACGACTTGCACTCTTTCTCGGTGTAAAGAACGAAATTTCACATTTCTTCTCATTATTAATGTAATGAATATAATATAAATACCAAATTATGTGACATATATTGCATAGAAATATTATGTCGTGTTCGGTATGTATTCAGTAAATCGCCACTATATTTTCAGGACGATCAGAAATATTTTATTATTTTTTATTTTGGAATTAGCCTACATTTTTTTAGATGAATTTAATAGACCCTTGTGCAACGAAACAAGAAATGAAAATATTGTGTTTCAACGAAATATGATCGGTTATTTTCGTCAGAAAATCTGATGTAAACGAACCGTTCACTTTTCAAATAAAATTATTAAATTTAATACGCAAACTTTATGGGTAAATCAATCCATACAAATATAAGTCTCAAAGCCGGTCAAAATCACACAAGAAAATACTTTTCGAACGATAGAACAGATAGTAATACGTTCATAAATATTTGTATTACCCAACAAGGCTATGAAAAATTCATCCTGCAAGTCCAAAACATAGTCATATGCGCTACCATGCTCCAAACGAGCTATTCTAACTATGAAATTATAGGGCTCGTATGAACAAATATCCGTCTGAAAAAAATGGAATTACTGAAGTGGGTACAAGTTATTTAGATCTCAACCGTGGATACATGATTGTGCTGTTGGTGGTGGTGGTGGTGGTGGTGGTGGTGGTGGTGGTGGTGTGGTGGTGGTAGTAACAAAATTAAGAATAAAGATAGCAGAAAAAATAAACATTTTAAAGAGTGGTATACTACTCGTATCATGAGGTGTCTTGTTTTGCTAATATTTCCTTTGATATACCCAGTACACACATACTGATGAAATGAGTTTCCCGTACCGGTAACTGAAATCAGCATGACGCAAGACCAAATCGAGCGGCCTACGTGCGACGACAGTTTCAATCCGTACCCTCCCTAACGGAGGAATAATAGACAGATGACACAGGACAATGACCAAAAACAGCACAAAGAATCAAACAAACAACTGATAAACATGTGATTTCTGACATAATGAAGACCGATCGTTAAGTTTTGCTAATTTTATATCGGCATTTATTTTAACAGAAACGAAGATGTGCATTTCTTCTTAATTAATTAATATACCTATATATACATAGATATGCTTTTGCAATGATGCCAGTGAAGTTGTTTTTGCGAAAGTGCTATGGCATCAAACCTCTTCTGTTTTTCCTTGTCTTCCATTTTTCCTGTCGGATTACATCCGCTATCGTAATTTTGTTTGAAGAGTAATACATTTTCAAGGTTTTATCTATCTTTGTCTTCAGAACTCAACGTGAAGAAAGGAAATCTATTACAATCGCTTTTTTAGGTTACGTTGATCAAATAACTAGAACATCGATTACCTACTTTTGTTAATCTAACACGAGCTGAGCGCATTATGGGAAATACACTGGTCAACAAAATTAAACATATTATTTTTTAAAAGGTAAAGAATGGATTGTTCTTACAGCTTTTTTCGTGCTGAATTCAGATCTGTTTTCAAAATGTTTCAATCACCCAGGTTTTTTTTTTTATAATTATATGAAATGCACTTCAGACTTTTGTGTGGTATTGATTTTATCTAAATCATATTTACCTAAACTGTGTGTGAAATAGATTTTAGG